>NW_026551911.1:0-2014 GCF_027596085.1 Anoplopoma fimbria | reverse complement strand
AAAGCTTTAGTTTTTTGCAGATTTGCACTTTGCAGATTTAAATTATTAATCAAAGTATGAATCAATTAATAAATGATCATGTATATTGTGTATTTTACTAAGCAGCAGTATATAAAAGTATTTACCTTTAACAGCTGCAACATTAAAGTGAACACATTAATGCATCAATCATTATAAAATAATAATATAATAGATAATATTCTGAAATGGGCCATAATGTTAGTTATATTATAGTATATTTGATGCAAATACTATTCTACTTCCAATTAAGTAACATTTTGAATGAATCAGAGTATTTGTACACTCACAGTATTGCTTCTTTCCTTTCCTCGTTCTAATCCCACCACTAATGACTTTATATTCTGCTGTTCAGCTTCTGCATTTTGCCCTAAGATCAATAAATGTGTATTTATCTTAACTGTAATAATACATCATCATCATTACTTTACTTGTATTTATTTCCAATACTGCAGATTATAAAATAAATGTGACTTAGTTGAGTTAAAAGTACAATATATACCCTTGAGGTGAATAAACGTTAACATCCAACACAGACCATGAAATGATGAATAATGAAATAAATGAATGAGTCTTTTTTACTAGCAACAATATTATGTCAGTGACTTCATTCTTAATTAAGTTAGCACGTTATTAAAGTTAGACTCACCGACAGATTGTGACTCCTCAGCCTGTTCACGAGCCTCTGGTTCCCCACACACTATGAACGCGGCCTAGGTGTCCAAGGTAGTTCAATATATTATCATCAGTTCTGACTTGACTGCTCTTATCTCCTTTCTTCTCCCTCATCCTCTCTCTCTCTGCAGCTAGCGCCCCCTGCTGGGCAGGTACGAGCAGTCTAATATCACATTTAATATATTCCTTCTTAATGTTTGTTTGTTTGTTTAAGCGTTGGAGGATATATATTCAGATATCATAAAAGTAATAATACAACAGTGTAGAAATGAAGTGAAACTCCTGCATTTAAAATGTTACTTTAGTAAAAGTACAAAAGAATCAGAATCAAAATACCAAAAGTAAAAGTACTCAATATGCAGCATGGCCCATATTAGAATAATATATATATTTGATCACTGGATCATAATTATTGATGCATTTGTGTGTTCATTGCTTTAATGTTGCAGCTGTTTTTTTTTTACAATTTATATATTGTTGTCTTAATATATCATAACTTCAATTAGTACATTTTTTATTTTGTATTTATAACCTGAATCTAAAGTAACTAAATGTAGTGGAGTGAATATTACAAAACTGTCTCTGAGATGTTGTGGAAGACAAGAAGAAAGAAATAGAAAATGGAAATACTCATAAATGTAATTAAAAAGTGGACTTAAGTTCCACCAGTGAACTGGTACTGGTACTTGTACTTTACTCATTCATTTATATTTCCTCCTACGTGCTTTATTGTTCTACTCCACTAAACTCAGAGGATGACCAACATTTAAATAATGCAAGTATATTTATCATTTCAATTAATTCAAATTCTATGTTCTATCTTCAAATGCAGTACTTTTTTTGTAATGTCATATATTCATACAGTACATTTGTTACTTTATTTGAAGTACAGATTTGAATCCTCTTCAACCGCTGTTGGTTTTGTAGTCTATTGATCTTCCTCTTCTCGTCCTGAAATCGGCCTCCAGAAACATTTGTATTTCTTTGCTGATGACACTTCGCTCTAACTTCCTTTAACCTCTGTAATATTTCCTCCTTGTTTTGACTGTTGATATATTGTATAATAATATAATCATGATTAAAACTACGACAATTTATTAATGTTGAAAATTTGGTATTGGATGTGTATTTGTTAAAAATAATTTTCTTGTTCCCATTTTCATAAAGAAAACCTTATTTCATTACTCTGTCATATTGCTTATGTGCCACCATTATAACACCTTTTGATCATTGTTTTCTATGTGTATTAGGCTTTTTATTGTCATTTTTATGTTTAACTTTCCCTTAATGCTTAATATAAAATAATTGTGTATTGCAGTTA
>NW_026551910.1:32500-51422 GCF_027596085.1 Anoplopoma fimbria | reverse complement strand
AATCTGACAGATTTGGAGCTCTTTTGCAAAGAAGAGTGGGCAAATATATAAATATCAAGATGTGCCATGCTAATAGACTCCTACCCAAAAGACTGAGAGCTGTAATAAAATCAAAAGGTGCTTCAACAAAGTATTAGTTGAAGGGTTATTGTAGGTTTTTTATTTTTCCCCCTAAAAGATTTCAGTTTGTTTTTCAGTTGAATTGTTCTCGTTAGAGGTCACATTAAAGGTGGAAAAAGTTCCGACATGATATCTTTGTCTCGTTTATTTACATCACAAAAAACCTGGCATTCTAACAGGAGTGAGTAGACTTTATATATCCACTGTATATGTATATATACACATAAATATATACACATATATGTACATATATACACATAAATATATACACATATATGTACATATATACACATATATACACATAAATATATACACATAAATATATACACATATATACACATATATACACATATATACACATAAATATATACACATATATACACATAAATATATACACATATATACACATAAATATATACACATATATACACATAAATATATACATATATATACACATAAATATATACACATATATACACATAAATATATACACATATATATATATAATATATACACATAAATATATACATATATACACATAAATATATACACATATATACACATATATATACATATATACACATAAATATATACACATATATACACATAAATATATACACATATATACACATATATATACATATATACACATAAATATATACACATATATATACATATATACACATAAATATATACACATATATATACATATATACACATAAATATATACACATATATATGTATGTATACACATATATACATATATATATATGGAACCTCAGAGAAGACATATATGTATAAATACTGCATGTTCAGTGAACATGTATGAGTCCTCCTGTGAGGGCAGAAGAACAGAACAGACTGGTTTCTATGGAACCTCAGAGAAGAAGAGAGAAGAGAGAAGAAGAGTGAAGAAGAGAGAAGAGAGAAGAAGAGAGAAGAAGAGTGAAGAGAGAAGAAGAGTGAAGAAGAGAGAAGAGAGAAGAAGAGTGAAGAGAGAAGAAGAGAGAAGAGAGAAGAAGAGAGAAGAGAGAAGAGTGAAGAAGAAGAAGAAGAAGAAGAGTGAAGAAGAGAGAAGAAGAGTGAAGAAGAGAAAGAAAGAGAGAAGAAGAGTGAAGAAGAGAAGAAGAAGAGAGAGAAGAAGAGAGAAGAAGAGTGAAGAAGAGAGAAGAGAGAAGAAGAGTGAAGAAGAGAGAAGAAGAGTTTACCTTCAGAGACGAGCTGCTCAGTCAACACTGACCCACAACCCGGAAGACGGATAGTCAGCTGACCGACACACCACGTGACCCGCGGCAACGTCACCAGATCACGTGCTCCCTGTGGTTTCTGTCACATGTCTGTTCCTGCTCACTCCACGTCCACGTACAGCACCGTGTACTCCTCACCGTGTACTCCTCACCGTGTACTCCTCACTGTGTCCTCCTCACCGTGTACTGTGTACTCCTCACTGTCTACCAGCATGATAAAACATATAGTAATAACAACAGGATCTTTATTCATAAAGCACATGTCTGTAGTGTTCCTGCTCACTCCACGTCCATGTGCTGCTCCTGTGTATATATACATACATATATACACACATATATACACACATATACACATATATACATATATACACATACACATATATACACATATATACACATATATACACATATACACATATACACATATATACACATATACACATATACACATATATATATATACACACATATACACATATATATATACACATATACACATATATATACACACATACACACATATATACACACATACACACATACACATATACACATATATATATATACACACATATACACATATATATATACACATATACACATATATATATATATACACATATACACATATATATATATATACATATATATACACATATATACACATATACACATATATACATATATACACATATACACATATATACATATATATACATATATACACATATATAC
The DNA here is from genome assembly GCF_027596085.1 of Anoplopoma fimbria. Classification (NCBI taxonomy): domain Eukaryota; kingdom Metazoa; phylum Chordata; class Actinopteri; order Perciformes; family Anoplopomatidae; genus Anoplopoma; species Anoplopoma fimbria. Next base: position 49,320 of record NW_026551910.1, on the reverse strand, counting down.
ATATATACACACATATACACATATACACACATATACACATATATACATATACACACATATACACATATATACACATATATACACATATACACATATACACATATATACACATATATATATACATATATATACACATATATACACATATATACATATATACATATATACATATATACACATATATGCATATACACATATATACACATATACACACATATACACATATATACACATATACACATATATACACATATATACACATATATACATATATACACATATATACATATATACACATATACACATATATACATATATATAAATATACACATATATACATATATACATATATGCATATACACATATACACATATATACACATATATACACACATACACACATATACACATATATACATATATACACATATATACATATATACACATATACACACATACACACATATACACATATATACACATATACATATATACACATATACACATATATATATACACATATACACATATATACACATATACACACATATATACACATACACATATATACACATATATACACATATATACACATATACACATATACACATATATACATATATACATATATACACATATATACATATATATACATATACACATATATACATATATGCATATACACATATATACACATATATACACATATATACACATATATACACATATATACATATATACACATATATACACATATATACATATATACATATATATACACATATATACACATATATACATATATACACATATACACATATATACATATATACATATATACACATATATACACATATATACACATATATACATATATACATATATACACATATACACATATATACATATACACACATATACACATATATACACATATACACATATATACACATATACACATATACACACATATACACATATATACATATACACACATATACACATATATACACATATATACATATATACATATATACACATATACACATATATACACATATACACATATATACATATATACGTATATACACATATATACATATACACATATATACATATATACACATATATACACATGTATACATATATACATATATACACATATATACACATATATACACATATATACATATATACATATATACACATATATACACATATACATATATACACATATATACATATATACGTATATACACATATATACACATATACATATATACATATATACACATATATACATATATACATATATACACATATATACACATATACATATATACATATATACACATATATACATATATACACATATATACATATATACATATATACACATATATACACATATATACACATATCATATATTTATATACACATATATACATATATACATATATACACATATATACACATATACATATATACATATATACACATATATACATATATACACATATATACATATACATATATACACATATATACACATATATACATATATACATATATACATATATACACATATATACACATATACACATATACACATATATACACATATACACATATATACACATATACACATATACACATATATACACATATACACATATACACACATATATACACATATACACATATATACACATATATACACATATACACATATACATATATATACATATACACATATATACACATATATACACATATACACATATATACATATATACACATATATACATATATACACATATACACACATATACACATATACATATATATACATATACACATATACACACATATATACACATATACACATATATACACATATACACACATATACACATATATACACATATACACATATATACACATATACACATATACACACATATATACACATATACACATATATACACATATACACATATACACACATATACACATATATACATATACACACATATACACATATATACATATATACACATATATACATATACACACATATACACACATACACATATATACACATATATACATATATACACATATATACACATATATACATATATACACATATATACACATATATACATATATACACATATATACACATATACACATATATACACATATATACACATATATACACATATACACACATATACACATATACACATATATACACATATATACATATATACACATATATACATATATACACATATATACACATATATACATATATACACATATATACACATATATACATATATACACATATATACACATATATACATATATACACATATACACATATACACATATATACACATATATACATATATACACATATACACATATACACACATATACACATATATACATATATACACATATATACACATATATACATATATACACATATACACATATATACACATATACACATATACACATATATACACATATACACATATATACACATATATACACATATGTGTACTCCTCACCGTGTACTCCTCACTGTCTACCAACATGGATAAAACATATAGTCATTTGTTATATTTCTGATTTGTTTTGCTTGTGTTTCTGCAGAGTTGCGTCCAGAACTGATTGATTGATTGATTGATTGATTGATTGATTGATTGATTGATTGATTGATTGATTGATTGATTGATTGATTGATTGATTGATTGATTGATTGATGATTCCCTAAAGCCTCTTGTTTTGTTTTAATCTTAAAGATCTGGATTTCACAGTACTGATGCTAAATGTTTCCGTGTTGATAACTTTTATGTTGATATATATTTTACATGATATCTCAGGAACGCCTTGAACACATTTTTATTTTATTTTATTTGGCACAAACCCCCACCTGGACTAAAGGATGCAGTGATTCAATGTCGGTGGTCAAAGGTCACTGTGACCTCACTTAACACATTTTGGGCAATAACTCAAGAATTTTTTATGAAAATTCAAACAATGACACACAAATGTGTAACAGGATAAAACGATGAAGTGACGTAAACTGACAATAGACTGGTTGGTGGAAACGTACAACCATGAAATAGTAATTAGTCTTTGAAAAGGACTCGGCTCAAAGATGGAAGACAAACTCAACTATAGTGAGAAAACGCTCCAGAACAAGTCCTGTTTTCACATCTCAGCAAAATAAATAATGTGACAACGATTCGTTTCATTGTCAGGTGATAAGATCACATCAGATAATCCTTTAGTAGTCCCACAGCGGGGACATTTGCATTTGATAACCTTTTAGCTCTAGTTTTGGGGAATTTCATGATTTGAGTTCAGTTAAAAAAAAAAAAGAATAAATAAATAAAGCAAAGCATTAAGAAAAGAAGAGGAAACGAGAGATGAGAGAATGGACAGATGTCAGAAAGTGAGAATAATCTCCTGTTGATTCATTCTAACTGTAAACTGGCTCCATCCACCAGAAACATTACATTACATTACAGTCATGTAGCAGACGCTTTTATCCAAAGCGACTTACAGGAAGTGTATTTCAACATAGGTATTCAAGAGAACTACTAGTCACCAGAAGTCATAAGTGCATCTCCTTTCTTAAACAAGCATCTCAAAGCATAAGCCAGAGCAAAAGTATAGTGCAGAGGCAGATTACTATGAAAACAATAATTGCAACAGACTAATCCGAATATAGTAAGTGCTACAAACTACTACGAATAGGATAAGTGCAGTAAACAAATACAAATTCAATAAGTGCAGCGAACTGATACGAATACAGTAAGTGCAGCAACTAATACGAGTGCAATAAGTGCTACGAGGAAGGCTCCGGGTAGTACTTCCTGAAGAGGTGAGTTTTCAGCCTGCGCCTAAAGATGGGCAGCGACTCTGCTGTCCTGACGTCAGTGGGGAGTTCATTCCACCACTGAGGGGCCAGGACAGAAAAAAGCTGTGACCGGGTGGAACGGCCGCAGGGACCTCTGAGCGACGGGGCAACCAATCGCCCCGAGGCAGCAGAGCGAAGTGGTCGGGCAGGGGTGTAGGGCTTGACCAAGGCCTGGAGATAGGAAGGAGCTGTTCCTTTCACTGCCCTGTAGGCTAGCACCAGAGTCTTAAACTGGATGCGAGCTCTTACAGGGAGCCAGTGTAGGGAACGGAGAAGGGAAGTTGTGTGAGAGAACTTGGGGCGATTGAACACCAGACGTGCTGCAGCTTTCTGGACAAGCTCCAGAGGTCTGATGGCCGACGCCGGGGCTCCAGCAAGTAGTGAGTTGCAGTAGTCCAGGCGGGAGATGACCAGAGCCTGGATGAGCACCTGCGCCGTCTCCTCAGTGAGGAAGGGGCGAATCCTCCTGATGTTGTAGAGGAGGAATCTGCAGGAGCGTGTGACCGATGCAATGTTTGCTGAGAACGACAGTTGGTCGTCCAGGGTCACACCCAGATTCCTCACAGTCCGAGTTGGCGTCACCACGGCATCATCAATGGTGATGGACAGGTCTCGGTGCGGGCAACCCTTCCCCGGGAGGAAGAGTAGCTCGGTTTTGTCCAGGTTCAGCTTCAGGTGGTGTGTCGCCATCCACCTCGAGATGTCAGCCAAGCACGCAGCAATGCGTGCCTTCACTTGGGTGTCACCGGGAGGAAATGACAAGACCAGCTGGGTGTCATCGGCATAACAATGGTAGGAGAAGTCATGGGAGCGAATAACAGAACCCAGAGATGTTGTGTAGAGCGAGAAGAGAAGGGGGCCCAGAACTGAACCTTGTGGAACCCCCGTAGTCAGCGTGCGTGGTTCCGACACGGCCCCCCTCCATGTCACCTGGTAGGATCGGCCTGTCAGATAGGATGCAAGCAGGGAGAGTGCAGAGCCTGAGATGCCCATCCCCTCGAGGGTGGAGAGGAGGATCTGGTGGTTCACTGTGTCAAACGCCGCTGACAGGTCCAGGAGAATCAGGACAGAGGAGAGAGAGTTCGCTCTCGCAGCGTGAAACACATGGTTAGTCATAAGTACATCAGTGCTGAAGGAGCAGCACCTGTAAGTACGGCTTTGATTAAATATATGTTCGTTAACCTGTTTTCTGCACAGGTCCGAAACATTTGTCTCAGAGACTTTGTGGCGTCTCTGCAGAAGATCAAGAGGAGCGTCGGTCCTCAGACTCTGGAGCTTTACGCCCACTGGAACAGAGACTATGGAGACACTACGGCCGTATGAACTCTGCACTGTTCCATGTTCTTTTGCACCGATGTTTCTACAAAATAAAGACTCCTCCTCTCATATCTGTGGTTTGGTCTGATGTCCAGAGAAGCCACAAACACTCTGCTGCATAGTTGTTCATTAGTTTCTAGAAATAAAGCTGCAATGTGCATTATTATAATTATGATGATTATTAATAATATAATAATAATAATATTGATATGATTATTATCGTGCACATTGATTTGCTAAATTATTTTGATGCATTTATTTACCTACAAGAACAGTTTCCACTCAGCATCCCAATCTTAGCTGTCTCTGTTTTCACTAACTACCTGAACAATCTGCTCATTTCTGCTCCCCAGAGGATGAACCTTGTGATTTCAGTGACACCTTGACCTTTTTCAGGGCTGCTAAAGGTATGAAAGCTGTGTTCATGTGTTTTTCTGTCAAAGCACAATTCTGTAGATCTGGATCCAGGTTTCCCCTCATGTCGTCGCCAAGGTCTCACTAAAGTCCCACAAATGTCTGCAGCTTTGAAGAACAATCTGATTTGTTCTTGAACGCACCACTGAGGGGGAGTCCTCCAGTAATTGGGCTAATTAGATTCATCCTCATGCATTTCCAGAGCATCCTCATCACTTTTTAATGTGCTCTTCCCATAAAAAGCTTAGCCTAGATAAAAGCTGGGTCATGAAGATCAGAGCGTCACTGCTGCTTCCATCACTGATCCAGCTTCTTCTGCTGGCTGCAGGGCGAAGTCCAGGGGAGTCCATCTGACTACTGCTGATGTGATGACCTTAGTGTGTTGTCTCTTCAGTAGAAGTAGCTTGATTACTAGTTGTAAAGATTATTTGAGGAGTAGGAGTTAAGGCCTTTGCACAAAAATCGTAACACACAGAAAGCTTTTTGACCACCGAGACCAAACTGTTTTATTGTTCTATTTGTTGTGAGAATATGCAAACAGAGACGAAGCTGAATTGATGACTTGGTTACAGTAGAAAGCGGTAGTCTTAAAACAGGCCAATGAGTCCGTCTTTAAGTTATCTAGAGCTCAATGATTCTAATCTTTCTACATTCTCTAAAAGTGCTCTGTGTCCTCTTCTGAAAACTTTAATACTGAACCAAAGTGTCCGACGATGTAGAAACGTGATCGATATAACGTGAGGTCGTATTGTCGTTTGAAATGTGGGACGATTTCGGACAAAAAATATGAACTTGGTGTGTAAAGGTCTAAATAGTGATGGTACTATTACACTAAAAGTAAATATTATGGAGCAAGAAAAACATTAGCAGAACTTATGATAATACTGAGAGTATCAATAAGAGTAGCAGTGACAGTAGTAGTAGTAGTAGTAGTAGTAGTAGTAGTACTAGTAGTTGAAGGTAGTACTAATTAAATAACAGCAGCAATACTACTGACCTTTTACCAGCACAACCATATATACCAATTACAACCTGCTTTTACAGTAATAAAAAAAGAATAATGATAAAATATATTACAGTCTAGCATTTACAATTTTAATTCTTAGAGAGGTAGTGTACAGGTATTGAGGTTTGGTCGGACAGAAGCCGAGACGAGCTGCAGGTTCTCTGGAGGATCATCAGCACTAGAAACACACAACTTCATACGTTATTGTTCAAATATAATATATAAAGATATATAGATTCTTTGAGGATTTGGGTCATGTTTTTCTAAACTATGAAGGAAATGATGCTGGTTCTGAGAGGCATTTTTATTTTTGGTTTGTCTTTCTGTGAGATCAGGCCAACATGATGCTCGTGTGTGTGTGTTAGGGACTGTTTAACTAACGTTGTGGGGACATACGTATGTTGTCACATTGTGGGGACGCGTCGTCTTTTGGGGACAAAATGCTCGTCCCTATAACGTATTCACTAGATTGTGATGTGAAGACTTGGTTTGAAGTTAGAGGTTAGGAAACAAGGCTGCGTGCGTGCGTGCGTGCGTGCGTGCAGATACAGAAACAAGGTCATGATGAAGAGGCTGAGAATAAAACGAAGACTTGATAGAAGGGGAGAGTCGACCATCTCTCTCTTTCTGAGCGTGAACACACACCACCAACACAGAGAGAGCGAGAGAGAGAGAGAGACTATGAGGCGAGAGGACGACTCTGCAGACTCGAGTGGATTCACATGAGTTCAGGACTGATGATGTTCCAGCTTCCTGTTCTCTGCTGTGGAGGAAACGACACCAGGAAGAGATGATGACACTTGAACCAAAGACTCACGTCGATAATGAGCTCCCTTCTTCTTCTTATTATTATTCTTATTCTTATTCACTTTTTTGATGCCTTTGTTTGTTTCATCATCTGGATGTTTGTTGATTTCTGACAGAGGAAGGAAAAAGAGTGATAAGCAGCGTTCCCTGAACAAACTTTTCTGGTAGAACAGCTCCAAGAAGATCAGCTGAGAGGAGCAGCAGGGTACCGTCTCCTCGTTGGGTTCCTTCAGTCCTCAAACTCCTTCTGGTGTCGGAGATTGCCAGGGCTCGCATAAAATCACAGCACCGATACAAACACCACGCTCCATTCTGACTGAACCCAGAGGTGGATCTGCTGGATCAGGATCTCCACAGTTAAACACCATGTGTAGATCCCTGAAGTCATGGCAGTCCGACACACGAGTGCAAGAAGAAGACATCTTGCATGACAATGTTTGGTTTAACCTGAGTTTAGACAATCAATAATTGTGAGCCACGACTCAACACCTGATCCAAGAGTATTGATTAACTGTCATGTTCTGAACCTGCGATGGAGCCCATTGGGGGAACCGATCCTAGAAAACCTGGACGTAGAGTCTGAACCTTTTCTCAGACATGTGAGCTGAGAAGTCTGTCAATCAAACACACTTCAAAGCCTACTCTGAAACAGTGACTCCCAGACTCTCGGAGCAGCATCTAGTGGCCATCAGAGGAACTGCAGCTTGGCCGACTCCAGCACTGTGGAGAGGCGTTACACCTGTCCTGTTTCATCTCCAAACTGGATCTGTGTGTCCGAACCAGCGATGGTTCCACCTCCACCGGCCGCTAACAAGCCCCACGTCTGCCTGGCGGCGGCCCTCATCGTGACCAGCCTGGCGCTGATGGACGCCTACCTGGTGGAGCAGAATCCGGGTCCCAGGAGGATCGGCGTTTGGGTCACCGTGCTGGCAGGCGACGCGTGTTTCCTCATCGTGCTGCGATACGTCGCCGTCTGGGCCGGCTCGGAGGTGCACACGACCAGGCGAGGCTACGCCATGATCCTCTGGTTCTTCTACATCTTCATCCTGGAGATCAAGGTCTACTTTGTGTTTCAGAACTACAAGTCCCAGGACGCAACTGCAGACGCAGAGGTGATGGATGCGGGCGTGTCCAGCAGGGCTCTGACCCTGCTGCTGTCCGTCTGCATGCCCGTCGTGTTCTTAACGCTGGCAGCGATCGACCATTTGGAGTATCTGCAGCCGTATAGGAGACGAGAGGAGATCAGGAGTCGTCTCTTCTGGGTGGTGGTGGACCTGCTGGACCTGGTGGATGTTCAGGCCAACCTGTGGGAGCTCCAGAGGGGAGGGCTCCCCCTGTGGGTGGAGGCACTGATCTTCTTCTACTGCTACATCCTCCTGCTGGTGCTGCCCTGCATCTCCCTGAGCGAGATCAGCATGCAGGGCGTGAACATCGTCCCGCACAAAATGATGCTCTACCCGGTGCTCAGCCTGACCACCGTCAACGTCACCACCCTGCTGATTCGGGAGGAAATCTGCTGGTTTACGGGGACGTCAGCGTGTCTGCGATCATGATGGGGAAGAATGTGGCCGCCATAGTTGTGAAGAGCTGCAGTCTGGTGCAGTACAGGAAGCAGCCGGGTTCTCCGCCTGCAGATCGGAGAGCCGAGATGAGGAACAACTCTCTGGTCCGAGTTCAGATATCAAACACGCAGCCGGCGGTGCTGCCCAGAGTCGTGATCGAGGACTTCACCACCATACCGGAAGAGGAGGAGGAGGAGGAGGAGGAGAGAGATGACAGATGTGAGCAAACAAGACAAGATGAAGGCAGCAGGAAACCAAACAACCCTCCACAATGACCCACGCTGATGGTCATCACAGGATCAGGACCCTACAGGATCAGAATCAAAACCTTTATCAGGAATCAAATATCAAAATCATTTGGTTTGTCATCAATGTAACGAGGAGGTATAGAGACCACTAAAGCCACAGAGGGAGGAGATGGATTGTGTCCTCCAGGAGACCGTTGTTTGAGCCTCATGTGAGGCGAGAAGTCAACGTTGATTTATTTAGCACTAGTACGCATACTTCAGTAACTATACTTTAACAGTTATTTTAACCCAAACCACCATCAGTTTTGATGTTTTAACTTAACTTAAGAATTGACACGTGTTGCTGGACGTTTGAAGGAAAACGCCCAAAAGAAGAGTAACTTTTTGTAAAGTATCATACGGATTGTTGTGTGAGGACACGATGCATGGTGTGCGTTCTCACCTGGTCACACAGGTTTTAGTTGGCGGTGAGGTAGAGTGAGCAGGAGGCGGGACATGATGCGGGTTACACCGTGGTCACGTAGCCGGTAACAGGTGATATCAGCTACAGGTGGAGTTCGGCAGCGAGGACATACAGGTGAGTTTAGAAAAGACACTGAAATACAAAATGGAAATGTTTTTTTGTTTGTATTTCATACTCACTCCTTTTCATGTCCCTCGTCTCTAAATGTTAATATCAGGACATGACACTTAATAACAGGTGTGTTTATTATTTAAAGGTGAATATAATAACACTTAATAACAGGTGTGTTTATTATTTAAAGGTGAATATAATAACTCTTAATAACAGGTGTGTTTATTGTGTTTTTATTCTTTAAAGGTGAATATAATAACACTCAATAACAGGTGTGTTTATTGTGTTTTTATTCTTTAAAGGTGAATATAATAACACTCAATAACAGGTGTGTTTATTTAAAGGTGAATATAATAACTCTTAATAACAGGTGTGTTTATTATAAAGGTGAATATAATAACAGGTGTGTTTATTCTTAAAGGTGAATATAATAACAGGTGTGTTTATTAAAGGTGAATATAATAACAGGTGTGTTTATTCTAAAGGTGAATATAATAACAGGTGTGTTTATTCTTAAAGGTGAATATAATAACAGGTGTGTTTATTCTTAAAGGTGAATATAATAACAGGTGTGTTTATTATAAAGGTGAATATAATAACAGGTGTGTTTATTCTTAAAGGTGAATATAATAACAGGTGTGTTTATTCTTAAAGGTGAATATAATAACAGGTGTGTTTATTCTTAAAGGTGAATATAATAACAGGTGTGTTTATTCTAAAGGTGAATATAATAACAGGTGTGTTTATTATTAAAGGTGAATATAATAACAGGTGTGTTTATTCTTAAAGGTGAATATAATAACAGGTGTGTTTATTCTAAAGGTGAATATAATAACAGGTGTGTTTATTCTTTAAAGGTGAATATAATAACAGGTGTGTTTATTCTAAAGGTGAATATAATAACAGGTGTGTTTATTCTAAAGGTGAATATAATAACAGGTGTGTTTATTCTTAAAGGTGAATATAATAACAGGTGTGTTTATTCTTTAAAGGTGAATATAATAACAGGTGTGTTTATTATTTAAAGGTGAATATAATAACAGGTGTGTTTATTATTTAAAGGTGAATATAATAACAGGTGTGTTTATTCTTAAAGGTGAATATAATAACAGGTGTGTTTATTCTTTAAAGGTGAATATAATAACAGGTGTGTTTATTATTTAAAGGTGAATATAATAACAGGTGTGTTTATTATTTAAAGGTGAATATAATAACAGGTGTGTTTATTCTTAAAGGTGAATATAATAACAGGTGTGTTTATTATTTAAAGGTGAATATAATAACAGGTGTGTTTATTATTTAAAGGTGAATATAATAACAGGTGTGTTTATTCTTAAAGGTGAATATAATAACAGGTGTGTTTATTCTAAAGGTGAATATAATAACAGGTGTGTTTATTATTAAAGGTGAATATAATAACAGGTGTTTATTCTTAAAGGTGAATATAATAACAGGTGTGTTTATTCTTAAAGGTGAATATAATAACAGGTGTGTTTATTCTTTAAAGGTGAATATAATAACAGGTGTGTTTATTCTTTAAAGGTGAATATAATAACAGGTGTGTTTATTATTTAAAGGTGAATATAATAACAGGTGTGTTTATTCTTTAAAGGTGAATATAATAACAGGTGTGTTTATTATTTAAAGGTGAATATAATAACAGGTGTGTTTATTCTAAAGGTGAATATAATAACAGGTGTGTTTATTCTTTAAAGGTGAATATAATAACAGGTGTGTTTATTCTTAAAGGTGAATATAATAACAGGTGTGTTTATTCTTTAAAGGTGAATATAATAACAGGTGTGTTTATTCTTAAAGGTGAATATAATAACAGGTGTGTTTATTCTTTAAAGGTGAATATAATAACAGGTGTGTTTATTCTTTAAAGGTGAATATAATAACAGGTGTGTTTATTATTTAAAGGTGAATATAATAACAGGTGTGTTTATTATTTAAAGGTGAATATAATAACAGGTGTGTTTATTATTTAAAGGTGAATATAATAACAGGTGTGTCTATTATAAAGGTGAATATAATAACAGGTGTGTTTATTATTTAAAGGTGAATATAATAACAGGTGTGTTTATTATTTAAAGGTGAATATAATAACAGGTGTGTTTATTCTAAAGGTGAATATAATAACAGGTGTGTTTATTATTTAAAGGTGAATATAATAACAGGTGTGTTTATTCTTAAAGGTGAATATAATAACAGGTGTGTTTATTATTTAAAGGTGAATATAATAACAGGTGTGTTTATTATTTAAAGGTGAATATAATAACAGGTGTGTTTATTCTTTAAAGGTGAATATAATAACAGGTGTGTTTATTCTTTAAAGGTGAATATAATAACAGGTGTGTTTATTCTTAAAGGTGAATATAATAACAGGTGTGTTTATTCTTAAAGGTGAATATAATAACAGGTGTGTTTATTCTAAAGGTGAATATAATAACAGGTGTGTTTATTCTTAAAGGTGAATATAATAACAGGTGTGTTTATTCTAAAGGTGAATATAATAACAGGTGTGTTTATTCTTAAAGGTGAATATAATAACAGGTGTGTTTATTCTTAAAGGTGAATATAATAACAGGTGTGTTTATTATAAAGGTGAATATAATAACAGGTGTGTTTATTATAAAGGTGAATATAATAACAGGTGTGTTTATTATAAAGGTGAATATAATAACAGGTGTGTTTATTATAAAGGTGAATATAATAACAGGTGTGTTTATTATAAAGGTGAATATAATAACAGGTGTGTTTATTCTAAAGGTGAATATAATAACAGGTGTGTTTATTCTAAAGGTGAATATAATAACAGGTGTGTTTATTCTTAAAGGTGAATATAATAACAGGTGTGTTTATTCTTTAAAGGTGAATATAATAACAGGTGTGTTTATTCTAAGGTGAATATAATAACAGGTGTGTTTATTCTTAAAGGTGAATATAATAACAGGTGTGTTTATTCTAAAGGTGAATATAATAACAGGTGTGTTTATTCTAAAGGTGAATATAATAACAGGTGTGTTTATTATAAAGGTAATATAATAACAGGTGTGTTTATTCTTAAAGGTGAATATAATAACAGGTGTGTTTATTCTAAAGGTGAATATAATAACAGGTGTGTTTATTCTAAAGGTGAATATAATAACAGGTGTGTTTATTCTTAAAGGTGAATATAATAACAGGTGTGTTTATTCTTAAAGGTGAATATAATAACAGGTGTGTTTATTCTTAAAGGTGAATATAATAACAGGTGTGTTTATTCTTTAAAGGTGAATATAATAACAGGTGTGTTTATTCTTTAAAGGTGAATATAATAACAGGTGTGTTTATTCTTAAAGGTGAATATAATAACAGGTGTGTTTATTATTTAAAGGTGAATATAATAACAGGTGTGTTTATTCTTAAAGGTGAATATAATAACAGGTGTGTTTATTCTAAAGGTGAATATAATAACAGGTGTTTATTCTTTAAAGGTGAATATAATAACAGGTGTGTTTATTCTTAAAGGTGAATATAATAACAGGTGTGTTTATTCTTTAAAGGTGAATATAATAACAGGTGTGTTTATTCTTTAAAGGTGAATATAATAACAGGTGTGTTTATTATTTAAAGGTGAATATAATAACAGGTGTGTTTATTCTTTAAAGGTGAATATAATAACAGGTGTGTTTATTCTTTAAAGGTGAATATAATAACAGGTGTGTTTATTATTTAAAGGTGAATATAATAACAGGTGTGTTTATTCTTTAAAGGTGAATATAATAACAGGTGTGTTTATTCTTTAAAGGTGAATATAATAACAGGTGTGTTTATTATTAAAGGTGAATATAATAACAGGTGTGTTTATTCTTAAAGGTGAATATAATAACAGGTGTGTTTATTATAAAGGTGAATATAATAACAGGTGTGTTTATTCTTAAAGGTGAATATAATAACAGGTGTGTTTATTCTAAAGGTGAATATAATAACAGGTGTGTTTATTATAAAGGTGAATATAATAACAGGTGTGTTTATTCTTAAAGGTGAATATAATAACAGGTGTGTTTATTATAAAGGTGAATATAATAACAGGTGTGTTTATTCTAAAGGTGAATATAATAACAGGTGTGTTTATTCTTAAAGGTGAATATAATAACAGGTGTGTTTATTCTTAAAGGTGAATATAATAACAGGTGTGTTTATTCTAAAGGTGAATATAATAACAGGTGTGTCTATTCTTAAAGGTGAATATAATAACAGGTGTGTTTATTATAAAGGTGAATATAATAACAGGTGTGTGTATTCTTAAAGGTGAATATAATAACAGGTGTGTTTATTATAAAGGTGAATATAATAACAGGTGTGTTTATTCTTAAAGGTGAATATAATAACAGGTGTGTTTATTCTTAAAGGTGAATATAATAACAGGTGTGTTTATTATAAAGGTGAATATAATAACAGGTGTGTTTATTATAAAGGTGAATATAATAACAGGTGTGTTTATTATAAAGGTGAATATAATAACAGGTGTGTTTATTATAAAGGTGAATATAATAACAGGTGTGTTTATTATAAAGGTGAATATAATAACAGGTGTGTTTATTATAAAGGTGAATATAATAACAGGTGTGTTTATTATAAAGGTGAATATAATAACAGGTGTGTTTATTATAAAGGTGAATATAATAACAGGTGTGTTTATTCTTTAAAGGTGAATATAATAACAGGTGTGTTTATTCTAAAGGTGAATATAATAACAGGTGTGTTTATTCTAAAGGTGAATATAATAACAGGTGTGTTTATTCTTTAAAGGTGAATATAATAACAGGTGTGTCTATTCTAAAGGTGAATATAATAACAGGTGTGTTTATTCTAAAGGTGAATATAATAACAGGTGTGTTTATTCTTAAAGGTGAATATAATAACAGGTGTGTTTATTCTAAAGGTGAATATAATAACAGGTGTGTTTATTCTTAAAGGTGAATATAATAACAGGTGTGTTTATTCTTAAAGGTGAATATAATAACAGGTGTGTTTATTATAAAGGTGAATATAATAACAGGTGTGTTTATTATAAAGGTGAATATAATAACAGGTGTGTTTATTATAAAGGTGAATATAATAACAGGTGTGTTTATTATAAAGGTGAATATAATAACAGGTGTGTTTATTATAAAGGTGAATATAATAACAGGTGTGTTTATTATAAAGGTGAATATAATAACAGGTGTGTTTATTATAAAGGTGAATATAATAACAGGTGTGTTTATTATAAAGGTGAATATAATAACAGGTGTGTTTATTATTTAAAGGTGAATATAATAACAGGTGTGTTTATTCTAAAGGTGAATATAATAACAGGTGTGTTTATTCTAAAGGTGAATATAATAACAGGTGTGTTTATTATTTAAAGGTGAATATAATAACAGGTGTGTTTATTCTAAAGGTGAATATAATAACAGGTGTGTTTATTATAAAGGTGAATATAATAACAGGTGTGTTTATTCTTAAAGGTGAATATAATAACAGGTGTGTTTATTCTAAAGGTGAATATAATAACAGGTGTGTTTATTCTTAAAGGTGAATATAATAACAGGTGTGTTTATTCTTAAAGGTGAATATAATAACAGGTGTGTTTATTCTTTAAAGGTGAATATAATAACAGGTGTGTTTATTCTAAAGGTGAATATAATAACAGGTGTGTTTATTATTTAAAGGTGAATATAATAACAGGTGTGTTTATTCTTAAAGGTGAATATAATAACAGGTGTGTTTATTCTTAAAGGTGAATATAATAACAGGTGTGTTTATTCTTTAAAGGTGAATATAATAACAGGTGTGTTTATTCTAAAGGTGAATATAATAACAGGTGTGTTTATTCTTAAAGGTGAATATAATAACAGGTGTGTTTATTATTTAAAGGTGAATATAATAACAGGTGTGTTTATTATTTAAAGGTGAATATAATAACAGGTGTGTTTATTCTTAAAGGTGAATATAATAACAGGTGTGTTTATTCTTAAAGGTGAATATAATAACAGGTGTGTTTATTCTTTAAAGGTGAATATAATAACAGGTGTGTTTATTCTAAAGGTGAATATAATAACAGGTGTGTTTATTCTTAAAGGTGAATATAATAACAGGTGTGTTTATTCTAAAGGTGAATATAATAACAGGTGTGTTTATTCTTAAAGGTGAATATAATAACAGGTGTGTTTATTCTAAAGGTGAATATAATAACAGGTGTGTTTATTATTTAAAGGTGAATATAATAACAGGTGTGTTTATTCTTAAAGGTGAATATAATAACAGGTGTGTTTATTCTTTAAAGGTGAATATAATAACAGGTGTGTTTATTCTAAAGGTGAATATAATAACAGGTGTGTTTATTCTTAAAGGTGAATATAATAACAGGTGTGTTTATTATAAAGGTGAATATAATAACAGGTGTGTTTATTATAAAGGTGAATATAATAACAGGTGTGTTTATTATAAAGGTGAATATAATAACAGGTGTGTTTATTATAAAGGTGAATATAATAACAGGTGTGTTTATTATAAAGGTGAATATAATAACAGGTGTGTTTATTATAAAGGTGAATATAATAACAGGTGTGTTTATTATAAAGGTGAATATAATAACAGGTGTGTTTATTATAAAGGTGAATATAATAACAGGTGTGTTTATTATAAAGGTGAATATAATAACAGGTGTGTTTATTCTTTAAAGGTGAATATAATAACAGGTGTGTTTATTCTAAAGGTGAATATAATAACAGGTGTGTTTATTCTAAAGGTGAATATAATAACAGGTGTGTTTATTCTTAAAGGTGAATATAATAACAGGTGTGTTTATTCTAAAGGTGAATATAATAACAGGTGTGTTTATTCTAAAGGTGAATATAATAACAGGTGTGTTTATTCTTAAAGGTGAATATAATAACAGGTGTGTTTATTCTAAAGGT
>NW_026551910.1:0-25000 GCF_027596085.1 Anoplopoma fimbria | reverse complement strand
ATCTGACACCAACTGTCTACTGAAAAGCTCTGCATGAATTTACTTTATGTTTAGGTTGACATTGTCCTGAATGAAGGCTGGTGAGAGTTTAACCTGCAGGATACTCGTTCCACTGATTTATTCTTATTTGAGTTTAAATCCAGTTTAAATCGCTCTAGCTGTATCAGGGCTACAGAGCTCCAACGTGGAGACAGCAACCAAAACCAACAGCATGATCATCCCCCAAAGAAAAATAAAACCAAGAATGATAACAGGAGGGACAAAATCCATTAACCATTTGTTTTCATGTAGCTGTCACATGGTGTCTGTCAGCTGGACAGGTTTCATCTTCTCATTAATAACGGTCCACATGTCCGTCTCTCAGGGCTCTAAGAGGACTCTGAGATCCAACGAATACCTTCTTCCTCCGGACGGCCTGATGGAAACCGACCTGGAGCTCACCTTCTCACTGCAGGTCACACATTTAATCGTTTCTTCATCACACTTATTCCTTCGCCTCATCAGTTTGGTCCAGAATGAGACATCTCAACAACTTTAAAACTAGTGGTGGATACCTTTGCTCCTCAGAAGTGTTCTCGTGAGGACGTTTAGTCACATGACTTCACGTCCCCACCACTAATGCTGACTCATTTCTTGGTTTTAGGACTCTATAAAAGAGGATTATACATTCACATAAAGGTTTTTTCTGCCCCGTGTCTTTGGTTTAGTATCCTCATTTCCTGAAGCGTGATGTGAACCGTCTGCACGTGATGCTGCAGAGGAGGAAGAGGTACAAGAACCGAACCATCCTGGGCTACAAAACCCTCGCAGTGGGAGTCATCAACATGGCCGAGGTATGATGGGCACTCTGGTCCAGACTGAAACATCTCAACCACTACTATGGGATGGATGGTGATGAAGTGTGGTTCATCATACAGGATGATCTGTAAACATGTTCATGTGTCCAGTACTTCATCAGATACCTGCAGAACCAGAGACATTCATAAGCCTCAGCTGGTGAACATCATACCTTCTAAACACCAGCATGTTAGCATTGTCATTGTCATTGTGTGTGTGTGTGTGTGTGTGTGTGTGTGTGTGTGTGTGTGTGTGTGTGTGTGTGTGTGTGCGTGTGTGTGTGCGTGCGTGCCTTCCTGTCCTGTTCCAGGTCATGCAGCAGCCGACGGACGGAGCCCATATCCTCGGTCTCCATAGCAACCTGAAGGATGCTTCGATGTGTGCAGCGGAGCTGAGCGTCCATTCTCTCACCAGCCAGCCAGTCGAACAGGAGGACACAAGCGGTCACCACGGCAACAAGACCAAGGCCTCGGGTGAGGGGGAACAGTGAAGCCGTTACATAATGACTGCTGATTGGTCGGAAACCAAAGTACACGTGAGCTCCTCCACAGTAGTATTTATTCCAGAGCCTCTGTTTGTAGTGACTGTTAGTAAAGTGGCAGCTTTAAGGACGAATGTCTTTAAATAATGAGAGTAGAACCAAAACAAACAGTGGCATCAATAGTTACGTACCTTCACTGGTGACGCAGCTTTCCAACACGGAAGCATGAGCTTCAAAAGCCATCATTCTTCCCACACAGCAACCATCCGGTTTTGAAAATGAAGTCACTGCTTCATGTGTTCAAACAATCCCACTGTCACTTTGAAATCCACTTTTAAGCCGGACTGAGAGGCACCTGTAGGAATCCGAAATGTGGTTTGGATTCTATCTTCACGTGTTCTTTTGCTGTCCAGACTTTAATAAATGAAGTTATAATGTACTTTTCTACAGCTGTGGTAACTTTGCGTTGTTTGTGCAACAGATCGCTCTCCTGACATGGAGAACTACTGGGAGGACGATGACGACAGCTTCTCCTCCGAACAGGAAGGAAGTGACGACGCAGGTCATCCTCAGGTGATTGACGGCTCAGATTACCTGTCTGACACAACACACCTGTCTCACAGTGCACATGTGGATCTCATAGCTCTTTAAAAGTATTGACAGCTCCGGTACATTGATGGGGGGGTCCACATGGAAAGCATCAATCACTGTGCCATCTCACAAAAATTGTGTGATTGACTTTGATGATCTGTTCTTTAAATTGGCTGTAATTTGAATATAATGCTAAGCTCTCATCAGTCCTTGCAGTTAGCATGTCTGTATAGCATACAAAGCTTTAGCATGAATCATCCGCATTGTAGCATATAGCTTAAGTTAGCATGGATTGTATACCAATATTGGTATGTATCGTTATACCAGAGATTTAACTGACATTAAATCAGTAAACTCATGTTGTGAATTGTATCGGAAATAACTCAGAACTTTGAGCTATATGCTAATGGTATGTTATCCTGTTAGCGTACTAACGCTTGTATTTAGCTCAAAGTAGACAAGTTGACATGATGACATTTTGAATGTTTGACTTCATATGACTTACACTGAATGTGTTGTATCTGCTATGCTGTTCATTCTGGTCACATGACATCTGTTGACTTCTGTCCATCCTGGAGAAGGGTGTAAGGACAGAGGAGGTGAGGGTGTAAGGACAGAGGATGTGAGGGTCTAAGGACAGAGGATGTGAGGGTCTAAGGACAGAGGATGTGAGGGTGTAAGGACAGAGGATGTGAGGGTGTAAGGACAGAGGAGGTGAGGGTGTAAGGACAGAGGAGGTGAGGGTGTAAGGACAGAGGAGGTGAGGGTGTAAGGACAGAGGAGGTGAGGGTCTAAGGACAGAGGATGTGAGGGTCTAAGGACAGAGGAGGTGAGGGTGTAAGGACAGAGGAGGTGAGGTGGACAGGGTGAGGGTGTAAGGACAGAGGATGTGAGGGTGTAAGGACAGAGGATGTGAGGGTGTAAGGACAGAGGATGTGAGGGTGTAAGGACAGAGGAGGTGAGGGTGGACAGAGGAGGTGAGGGTGTAAGGACAGAGGATGTGAGGGTCTAAGGACAGAGGAGGTGAGGGTGTAAGGACAGAGGACAGAGGATGTGAGGGTCTAAGGACAGAGGATGTGAGGGTGTAAGGACAGAGGATGTGAGGGTGTAAGGACAGAGGAGGTGAGGGTCTAAGGACAGAGGAGGTGAGGGTGTAAGGACAGAGGAGGTGAGGGTGTAAGGACAGAGGATGTGAGGGTGTAAGGACAGAGGATGTGAGGGTGTAAGGACAGAGGATGTGAGGGTGTAAGGACAGAGGAGGTGAGGGTGTAAGGACAGAGGATGTGAGGGTAAGGACAGAGGATGTGAGGGTGTAAGGACAGAGGAGGTGAGGGTGTAAGGACAGAGGATGTGAGGGTGTAAGGACAGAGGATGTGAGGGTGTAAGGACAGAGGAGGTGAGGGTGTAAGGACAGAGGATGTGAGGGTGTAAGGACAGAGGATGTGAGGGTGTAAGGACAGAGGAGGTGAGGGTAAGGACAGAGGAGGTGAGGGTGTAAGGACAGAGGATGTGAGGGTGTAAGGACAGAGGATGTGAGGGTGTAAGGACAGAGGATGTCTCATGTGTACAGATTGTAAAGCCTCTGAGGCAAAATTTGTAATTTGTGATTCTGGGCTCTACAACATAAACTGCATTGAATTGAATATGGTATTTACATGTTGATATGTTAGCATATCCATGTTAGCATCCTTCTACGCTAACATATGTTGTTGGTAATATCTGGCTTTGTATTGTGTTAGCATGCAGCTGTTAGCATTTACATTTTACATGTATTTGGTGTTATTACGTATTTCTATATGGTAATATTAAGCAAAGGAACGCTAACAACAACATTTAAGTATGCTATATTAGCATTCATCTCAAAGTACACCCATAACTAGTACAAGTATGACTTTTGTCCCATTGGTGGCGCTACAGTCAAAGGATCATCAAAGTGGTTTAACGTGGCTAAGATAGCAACACCCTCTTTTTGTTTCTCAGGACATGTATTATGATGATGACGACGTCCAGGGAAAGACGAAGAAAACTCGAAGTAAAATGATCCGAACAGCATCCCTGACTCAGGTGAGGACCAATCAGCTGTTTCCCAAGAACACTCTGTAGTTGTTGATCAGTGATGTGTCGATGAAAATCAATAATCCTAACAGTTACACACTATGATCAGAGGACAAATAGGACAAAGTCTTTAACTGTGTCTCACTTTTCTTCTTTTCTTCTTGGTTCAGCAACCGAACTTCAAACAGAAGTTTGTGGCTCTGCTGAAAAGATTCAAAGTCACTGATGAGGTTTGTAGAAGACAACGTGTCTTCATAAGGGTCATGTTCACTTTTATTGGTTCAGGTTCAGATTTTCAAACTGAGACCTCTCTGAACATTGTCCTCTTACTGTCTTTATATTGTCCTGATGTTCCTCATATTGTCCAAATAATTTCCTCATATTGTCCTGATGCTGTCCTCATACTGTCTTCATACTTTCCTCAAAATGTCTCATATTGTCTTTAAAATCAACTCATACTGTCCTCTTATTGTTTTCATGTTGTCCTCATATTGCCCTGATAATCTCCTCATACTGTCTTCATATTGTCCTCATAATCTCCTCATAATCTCCTCATATAATCTCCTCATACTGTCTTCATATTGTCCTCATAATCTCCTCATTATGTCTTCATATTGTCCTCATAATCTCCTCATTGTCTCATAATCTCTTCATTCATATTATCCTCATAATCTCCTCATACTGTCTTCATATTGTCCTCATAATCTCCTCATACTGTCTTCATATTATCCTCATAATCTCCTCATACTGTCTTCATATTGTCCTCATAATCTCCTCATACTGTCTTCATATTGTCCTCATAATCTCCTCATACTGTCTTCATATTGTCCTCATAATCTCCTCATTATGTCTTCATATTGTCCTCATAATCTCCTCATACTGTCTTCATATTATCCTCATAATCTCCTCAAACTGTCTTCATATTGTCCTCATAATCTCCTCATTATGTCTTCATATTGTCCTCATAATCTCCTCATACTGTCTTCATATTGTCCTCATAATCTCCTCATACTGTGTTCATACTTTCTTCAAAATCTCCTTATGTCCTCATACTTTCCTTATATTGTCTTAAAATGTCTTCCTGCTGGGAACTAAAACCTTAATAACCGTCAGATGATAAGTGTCTAAATCAGTGTTCATCAACATTGTTTGATAAATCTTCAGCGGTAGATTCATCTCTGTCCTCTCCTGGTGTGTAAATTGTTCTGTCCTATAACCTCATGATCCTGATCCACTTCAGGTGCTGGACTCTGATCCGGTGGGTCAGAGTCAGGAGGCCGAGGAGGACCTGGACCTGCTGTACGACAGTCTGGAGGTTTACAACCCGAGTGACAGCGGCCCGGAGCTGGACGACAACGACAGCATCCAGAGCACGCCCAAACCCAAACTCAGGTCAGACTGCAGGCATGCACCTCAGCCTCCAACATCCACACACACACACACACACACACACACACACACACACACACACACACACACACACACACACACACACACACACACACACACACACACACACACACACACACACACATATATATATTATTTATACAGTATATATACACACATTGTCTCACTGCCTATATAAAGCCTCACTGTGCTGATTTCTGACCAACAGGCCGTTCTTCGATGGGATTTCTCATTCCAGCTCTCAGACTGAGATTGGGAGTCTCAACAGTCAGAGGAACCAACAGAAAGAACAAACTGCAGCTGTGAGTAGATAGTAGATAGTAGAAGTAGATATCAATATCATATCTACATCTATCTATAGTCTTTATCCAAGATCATGAAGAGGACACTTATTCACATAAAACACACAGGTCAGTAATGTGGATGTGATCTCTGTTGAGCTCTGAACATAACTAAAGTTCAGGATCAAAAAAAAAAATTTGTTGCATCATGTGAATATATGAATATTGTTGTAGGTCAGAGTGTGTAACTACTCTCTGTAGGTCAGAGTGTGTAACTGCTCTCTGTAGGTCAGAGTGTGTGACTGCTCTCTGTAGGTCAGAGTGTGTAACTACTCTCTGTAGGTCAGAGTGTGTAACTCTCTCTGTAGGTCAGAGTGTGTAACTGCTCTCGGGTCAGAGTGTGTAACTGCTCTCTGTGGGTCAGAGTGTGTAACTGCTCTCTGTAGGTCAGAGTGTGTAACTGCTCTCTGTGGGTCAGAGTGTGTAACTGCTCTCTGTGGGTCAGAGTGTGTAACTACTCTCTGTAGGTCAGAGTGTGTAACTGCTCTCTGTAGGTCAGAGTGTGTAACTACTCTCTGTAGGTCAGAGTGTGTAACTGCTCTCTGTAGGTCAGAGTGTGTAACTGCTCTCTGTAGGTCAGAGTGTGTAACTACTCTCTGTAGGTCAGAGTGTGTAACTGCAGAGTGTGTAACTCTGTAGGTCAGAGTGTGTAACTGCTCTCTGTAGGTCAGGTCAGTGTGTAACTGCTCTCTGTAGGTCAGTAGAGTGGTCAGTGTGTAACTGCTCTCTGTAGGTCAGAGTGTGTAACTACAGAGTGTGTAACTCTGTAGGTCAGAGTGTGTAACTACTCTCTGTAGGTCAGAGTAACTGTCTCTGTAGGTCAGAGTGTAACTGTAGGTCTCTCTGTAGGTCAGAGTGTGTAACTGCTCTCTGTAGGTCAGAGTGTGTAACTGCTCTCTGTAGGTCAGAGTGTGTAACTGCTCTCTGTAGGTCAGAGTGTGTAACTGCTCTCTGTGGGTCAGAGTGTGTAATGTGTAACTGCTCTCTGTAGGTCAGAGTGTGTAACTACTCTCTGTAGGTCAGAGTGTGTAACTGCTCTCTGTGGGTCAGAGTGTGTAACTGCTCTCTGTGGGTCAGAGTGTGTAACTGCTCTCTGTAGGGTCAGAGTGTGTAACTACTCTCTGTAGGTCAGAGTGTGTAACTGCTCTCTGTAGGTCAGAGTGTGTAACTGCTCTCTGTAGGTCAGAGTGTGTAACTACTCTCTGTAGGTCAGAGTGTGTAACTGCTCTCTGTGTAGGTCAGAGTGTGTAACTCTCTCTGTAGGTCAGAGTGTGTAACTACTCTCTGTAGGTCAGACTACTCTCTGTGGGTCAGAGTGTGTAACTACTCTCTAGGTCAGAGTGTGTAACTGCTCTCTGTTGTCATTAACAGGCGACAGAGGTGCTTTCTTCAGAGCATCCTGGAGCTCAGGGGCCTCAATTCCCTGATGAGTCCAGAGGAGAAGAAGCCAGGGTAAGTGTGGACCATCTGTTTATCAGGACACACACACACACACACACACACACACACACACACACACACACACACACACACACACACACACACACACACACACACACACACACACACACACACTTGCCCCTTACCTTCTCCTTACCGATGACAACTAAATGCCATAAACTTAACTCTGACCTGAACCCTAAAACCAAGTCTTGACCCCGAAACAAGGCTTTGAAGAAATGTCCTCACTTTTGAGAAGTGTCCTCATTCTGTTGTAAAATAAAACTTGTTTCGGTCCTCACTTTGTAGAAAATACAAGAACACACAAACACAGGCCCTTCTTCTTTTTCTCTCCACAGGAAGTTGAGGATGATGTTGCCATGGGAACAGATGCAGGCCCGGCTGCCAAACTCTGTAAAACTGAGTCCCAACCACAAATGTCACCGAGGTACACACACACACACACACACACACACAAATTATGTAACACAAAAAGTGAGTAAATTTATGTGAGTTGCCATAGAAACCTGAGCTCACGATAAACCTCTTCAGTCAAATATACATATATATAAATAGTATATTTGACTGTAAATGGAGCATCATTTACTAAATGAACATCATGCTGTATTGAAGAAGACTTGAAACTAGAGATTGAGACCATAAACTCATGTTTACAATGTTTACTGAGGGAATAAATCAAGAGAGAAGTAGAGTCATTTTCTCATAGACTTCTATACAACCAGAGGAGTCGCCCCCTGGTGGACAGGAGAGAGAATGCAGCTTTAACACATGAAGCAATGGCTTCTCTTTAAAGAACCAGAGGTTGATGACTAGAGGTAAAACAGGAAGTCATCTGTCTGTCTCTCTGGTGTCTTCGCAGTAAGACAGGAAGTCAGCTGTCTCGCCATCCCTGGACCGCCTCCACGAAGGACAGACAGAACTCTAGAGGGACAGACAGAACCAGCAGCGTGGACAGTGAGACTTCTTCTGACTACAGGATACCTGCTCCACAGGTGAGACAGACAGACAGAACATTAATAATATTGTTTTGTTTCAAGGTTTAGAGTCAGAATCCGGTCCAGGTTCCGGTCCAGGTTCCGGTCCAGGTTCGGATCAAGGTCCAGGTTTTTGTATCATATGTTCTTGGGTCCACACAGGTTGCCAGGAAGTCGGTTCTGGATCAGCTGAATCACATCCTGTTCTCTGATGATCAGATTCCTGATTCCATCATCCTGATCAACACCACAGACTGGCAGGGACAGGTCTGACTCTCTCTCTCTCTCTCTCTCTCTCTCTCTCTCTCTCTCTCTCTGTCTGTCTGTCTGTCTGTCCCATCCGTCTCTCTCTGTTTGTGTATACCTTCAGTACAGTAACATGTTGATACTCTCTGAGGACAGACTGTCTCCTCTGTGTCTTCAGTATCTGTCGGAGCTTCTCTTTGATCAGCCAATCGTCTGCACCGTCTCATCAGCTGACGTCCAGGCCGCCTTCAGCGCCGTCATCAGCCGCATCCAGAGATTGTAAGAGGCAATATTTACGTCCATATCCATGATGTCACTGAGCGTGAACGTTTATGAGTTACACTAAGCTCATGAAGGACTTGGATATCAACAGGTTTTTGGATTTGAACAAACATCTCAACACCGAGAAGGTGTTTGAAGGAATGAGAGAGGGAGGCTGAGTTCACGCGGTCCAACAAGTCCTCCACCTCTGGAACATAGTTTATCTCCTGATGTTCCACTTTGATACATTTGACGTGATTAACAACGTGTTAGGACATCGACCCGTCAAACACAGGAGACAAATACGTTGACGTTGGATTCTTTTACGTTGATCAGAATATGAACGACTGCATGTAAACGTGAATATTAGAGGAATATTAATTTAATTATCCATGTAAACAGATTATTAGGAATATTGTCTTTTTGGAATAAAGTGAGACCCAGATGATTTGCTGCATGTGTCTTCCAGCTGTAACTGTAACTCACAGACTCCGCCCACTGTGAAGGTGGCGGTGGGCGGAGACCAGAGCTACCTGAGCACCGTCCTCTCCTGCTTTGTGGAGCAGCTGGCCAGCAAGACGCCCGATTGGCTGAGCTACGTCCGCTTCCTCATCCTCCCAGTCGGTACGCACGGACTCCAACACATCGTCCTCTGTGAACCGCCTCGCCGGGAGCCCCCCGTGACGCTCCATTTGTTTGTTATCTCCTCAACAGGACCCCACCCGCTGGCCAAGTACCTGGCCGCCCTGGACAGTAAATTCAACAGCCTGTTCATGGACGCCGGCTGGAGGGAGCTGTTTGGACGGATGGAGCCTCCTCCTCTTGGTATGAGAGACTGACCTCTGACCTTTGTCGTGTCTCGTGTCTCATGTTCATGTTCATGTCTCTGTCTCTCTCTCTCTGTCTCTCTGTCTCTGTCTCTCTCTCTGTCTCTGTCTCTGTCTTGTGTCTCTCTCTCTGTCTCTGTCTTGTGTCTCTGTCTCGTGTCTCTGTCTCTCTGTGTCTCTGTCTCTGTCTCTGTCTTGTGTCTCTGTCTCTGTCTCTGTCTCTGTCTCTGTCTCTCTCTCTGTCTCTGTCTTGTGTCTCTGTCTCTCTCTGTCTCTGTCTCTATCTCTGTCTTGTCTCTCTCTCTCTGTCTCCGTCTCTGTCTCTCTCTGTCTCTCGCTCTCTGTCTCGTGTCTCCGTCTGTCTGTGTCTCCGTCTCGTGTCTCCGTCTCGTGTCTCGTGTCTCCGTCTCGTGTGAAGACGTGCTCTTTGTTGGACAGATCCCGTTGGAGTAGCAGCTCGAGTGTCTCAGTATCTGAGCGGAGCGGCTGTTTCTCACCTGTGTCCGATCTCAGAGGCCATGCTCACCTGCAAACACAAGAGGTACTTTCTTGTGATGTGTTCAAGGACCACTTCATAGGCCGATCTCTGTTCATGAGGGCTCTCTGAGTTCTTTAACGTTAAATGTCGACCAAAGAACACATGTATTTACACAGAAACTAAAAGAGGAAGTGAAGTGTGAAAATATAAATCACTGTAAGATCCCATTGACATTGAATGCACCACAAGCTTCAGCAGATTTAAATATTGATAAGAGAAATAATGGCCATGAGGTACTGTAGAGATTTTAACGGTTTATAAAGTTCACCACAGCAGCATCTAGTGGACATTAGAGGAAACAGTGCAAAACGTTTTTAAATGTATAATTAATTTGTTAATGTTTCATGAGTTCATGTCTGTTCTGCTGCTGTCTGATCTGGTTCTTGCACAGTCCCGACGACGACTCCTGTCAGAAGTTTGTTCCTTTTATTGGGGTAAGAAATACTGTTGAATACTGCTATTACTAAAAGTACTGCATCTATTATTCTGGTTACTAACTGTAAGTACATTGTTATTACAGACACCTGAACTAACCACAGACACTAGACTATCCCTCTGTTATTACAGACACCTGAACTAACCACAGACACTAGACTATCCCTCTGTTATTACAGACACCTGAACTAACCACAGACACCAGACTGTCCTACTATTATTACAGACACCTGAACTAACCACAGACACCAGACTGTCCTACTATTATTACAGACACCTGAACTAACCACAGACACCAGACTGTCCTACTGTTATTACAGACACCTGAACTAACCACAGACACCAGACTGTCCTACTGTTATTACAGACACCTGAACTAACCACAGACACTAGACTGTCCTACTGTTATTACAGACACCTGAACTAACCACAGACACCAGACTGTCCTACTGTTATTACAGACACCTGAACTAACCACAGACACCAGACTGTCCTACTATTATTACAGACACCTGAACTAACCACAGACACCAGACTGTCCTACTGTTATTACAGACACCTGAACTAACCACAGACACCAGACTGTCCTACTGTTATTACAGACACCTGAACTAACCACAGACACTAGACTGTCCTACTGTTATTACAGACACCTGAACTAACCACAGACACTAGACTGTCCTACTGTTATTACAGACACCTGAACTAACCACAGACACCAGACTGTCCTACTGTTATTACAGACACCTGAACTAACCACAGACACCAGACTGTCCTACTGTTATTACAGACACCTGAACTAACCACAGACACTAGACTGTCCTACTGTTATTACAGACACCTGAACTAACCACAGACACCTGAACTAGACTGTCCTACTGTTATTACAGACACCTGAACTAACCACAGACACCAGACTGTCCTACTGTTATTACAGACACCTGAACTAACCACAGACACTAGACTGTTCGTGACGTTTAACCCTTGAACACTTAGGATTTATGGGAAATGGAGTTTGTTAAAGGCGACTGAAAACAGAAATATTGAATGAGGCAGAATTATTAACGATTATTATTATTATTATTATTATTATTATTATTATTCTCTATAGTACATGCAGAGTCTTGTTGCCATGGAGATATCAGAGGATGATGTGCTTCCTGTTGCTGCTGCAGCATGTTTCTGTGTTGACATGAGGTCACATGTTCTGTGTCTGTCCTCAGCTGGTGAATGTCGGCATCGTGGAGCAGAACCTCCGGTCCATCTCAGGTAGACCGGTCTCACCTGTCTGCTCCTCACCTCACCTTTAGATAAAGATATATATATATATATATATATATATATCTTTATTTTCATTATATTTATTAAACTGATTATATATATATATATATATATATATATATATATATATATATATATGGTTTTAATGCATTCAGTTCTTTACATTTTCTTCACCAAATCTTTGTGGAGACAAATATTCTTAAAGTCGAACATAATAAATACAGAAAACACAAAACTTTAATTTGAGAAGGAGATCCAGTGTGTAACGACCGGGAACCACAGGAGAAGGACGGCTCAGAGACAGGGCTGGTGTCAAAAGAATAGTCTTTAGTTTCTGGGGTCGGTACACAGGTGAGCAGGATCAAACACCAGGAATACAATAATCAGGGAATCGCTGGAACGCTAGACAATAAATGAACTAAGACGAACTGGCAACGAGGGAAGAAACACAGGGACTTAAATAGACTAGGAGGAGGAGTTAATGATGACCAGGTGAAATGAATCAGGGCGTGGTAGAAATCACAAGAGCGGGAAACACAGGGGCAGGAAGTGGAGACTCTGAAACGAGAGGAGAGGTAAGTAACAAAATAAAACAGGAAATCACAGAAAACAACACGAGACAACTAAGAAGCAGGGTGAGACCTCACACAGTGGCTCTTCACACCAGTGCTTTTATTTTTATGTTTACTCAAGTCATTATTGTTATTATTTTTACTGATTTTATTTAGTTATAAGAATGTACAAACAATCATCCATACCATTTTTAATTAATAAAGAGAGAAAAAACTCTTAAATTAGAAGGTTATAATAAAAACGATATAAAGAAAATGTATAAAATAAAAATCATAATAGAAAATAGTAAGACAAAAATAAAATATATAATAATTATAATATAACATTTTAAATAAAAAAGATTTTATCATCGCCATCATTTTGGACAGACGATTTAAGGGACTCAAAATTACATTTAAATTAATAACAATTTAAAAGATTGGCTTGAATATATATAAATATATATATATTATATATAATATATATATATATAAATATATATATATATTTATGAATATGCAATTTGCCTAATATAGAATATATAATAGAAAGCAAATAAAAGTACACAAACTGTTATTAACATCTGAAATAAACACATTTGTTTGATTCTTCTCACCTGCTTTTTTCCTCCACAGTTGACTCTGATGACATCATCCTGGGATCTCCTCCCTCCCAATCAGGAGCACCGATCAGCCTCACCTCCACTCCCCCCCTCTCCCCCTCCACCAGGTACTTCCTGTTTCTTTTGAAATGAAGGTGGGTCTGATTAGAACCATAATCTGCATCCTGTGTCTCCTCCTCCTCTTCCTCCTCTCTGTCCAGCTGTCCGGGGGAGGTGATGGGACTGCAGGTGGACTACTGGAGCAGTCCGGGAGGAGGAGGAGGAGGAGGAGGAGGAGGAGGAGGAGGAGAGATGAAGGAAGGAGGTGGGGATGAAGAACACTCTGAAGAGCAACTTCCGCTGTCTGCAGGTGTCGAGGATCAGCGGAGGAGAACTGATGAGCATGACGGTGGTTACCAAGGAGAAGAACAAGAAAGGTGAGGAAGAGGAGAGATGATGATGATGATGGTGATGATGATGATGATGGTGATGATGGTGATGATGATGATGATGATGATGGTGATGATGATGATGATGGTGATGATGATGATGATGATGGTGATGGTGATGATGATGATGATGGTGATGATGATGATGATGGTGATGATGATGATGGTGATGGTGATGATGATGGTGATGGTGATGATGATGATGATGATGATGTGATGATGATGATGATGATGGTGATGATGATGATGATGATAGTGATGATGGTGATGATGATGGTGATGATGATGATGATGATGGTGATGATGGTGGTGATGATGATGATGGTGATGATGATGATGATGATGATGATGATGGTGATGATGATGATGATGATGATGATGATGATGATGATGATGATGTGATGATGATGATGATGATGATGGTGGTGATGATGATGATGATGATGGTGGTGATGATGATGATGATGGTGATGATGATGATGATGATAGTGATGATGGTGATGACGATGATGATGGTGATGATGATGATGGTGATGATGATGATGATGATGATGATGATGATGATGGTGTCTGTCAGTCATGTTCCTCAGTAAGAAGATGAAGGAGAAGGAGGCGGAGTCAAGGAGTCAGCTGATCGAAGGCATCAGCAGACTGATCTGTACCTCCAAACACCAACACACACTGAGAGGTACACACACACACACACACACACACACACACACACACACACACACACACACACACACACGGTGCCATCAGTGTGTATCAGGTGTGTGAGTGACGCCGTGTGTCTCAGTCTCCATAGACGGAGTGGAGTGGAACGATGTGAAGTTCTTCCAGCTCGCTGCTCAGTGGCCGACTCACGTCAAACACTTTCCTGTGGGGATCTTCAGCTACAACAAACCCTGAACCTCTTTCTTTTTTCTTTTGTGCTGATCAGAACCTTGAGTTTTATGATCCGTTGCACCACTAATATTTACTACTTAATGTACATTCTGTTCACAGCCTCCAGTGTGTTTTCACATGGAGTTTAAACATTAATTTCTGTGAGCAGAGATGCTGAAGAAGGTTTGAGTCTTTAGGATGACATGAAGAGGCAGAAGGTGTTTTAAAATAGTCCCAGCTGGGGAGAAGGTACAGACTACAGTACCCATGATCCTCAGCTGATTCTGTTGTTAGGGAGCTCAAATCCAAAATGTGAATTGATTCATATTTATGAAACAATCAAACAAACTGTCCAAAGTTCATCCTTCAGAATGAGAAGGTTGTGTATTAAACGTTGTTTTTCTAGTGTTTGTGTTTGTTAGCCTGTCACACTGCCTCCCACCGCTCAGCCAACAGATTCAACCCTTTAAAAAGGCAGTTAGCAGTTTTGTACAATATGTGAAAAAACTGGTTGGATGTTTGAAACAATAAACAAAACTGTAAATTGACATCTTTTCATTGTCTTACATCATCATTTCCATTATTGCTCCATAATCACGATGGAGGCCGACACCAGCTGCTCTGTTAGTTTGACGTCTTTACGCCTTAGAGCCGCTTAAACAAAGTAAAGAACAGAGTTTGACTTTCTTGTGTTGGTGGTCTGTCACTGATCTTTTGAAGGAATAGTCTGACATTTTGGGATGTTCTGGTACCGTTCTTACCTTCACATTAAGACTGGAAACAGGAAACAGCGAGCCACCTGTCTGAACGTCACAACGTTGCTTACTTTTGGAAAAGTAACCTGATGAAGGTCTACGTACCGAAACGTTGTGACAAAAAAATACCTATATGCAGGTGAAGAAGGCAGTGTGCGGGAGTTTTTTTGTTCTATAGATTAGTATGTCAAAAACTTTAAAAAAAATCATAGACTACATGAACCTTTTGGACGAACTATACTATAACTTTTTGTCATGAAAAAAAAAGTCATAGTATAGTATTTAAGAAAAGTCATAAAAAAGTCATAGTATATATGTAAAATAAAGTCATAGTATATTTTGTCAAAAGTCGTAAAAAAAGTCATAGATATTTTGTCAAAAGTCATAAAAAAAGTCATATTACAGCATGTCAAAAATAAAGTAATATTATAGTATGTTGAAAAAAAAGTCATAGTATAGTTTGTCTAATAAAATGTTGAAAAATGTAGTAAAATTAGTCCTGGAAAAAGTCATAATAAAATAAGTTGACATTTTTTAGAAATAATTTATTGGTTGAAATGATTAAACATACTACAAAATCCTAGCATGACTTTTTTTCATGACATGACATGATTCGACATACTATACAATTACTTTTTCTTGTGAAATTATTCAACAGAATTCACTATAACTTTTTTTTTTTACATTTTTCAACATGCTAAACTATTACTTTTTTTAGTGACTTTTTTCAACATAATATTCTGACTTTTTGACATTTTTATATGCATTATACTATGACTCTTTTTCATAAAATTTTCAACATAATATAGTTTGAATTTCAACATACTATAATATTACTTTTTTCATGACATTTTCTGACATACTATACTATGACTTTTGTTTTGTGAAATTATTCAACATACTTTACTATGATTTATAAAACTGTCATGAAAAACAATCATACAATAGTATGTCGTAAATTGACATTAAAAAGTCATTGTTTACCGAAAAATAATGACGATGAATAGCATGTTGAAAAATGTAAAAAATAAAATCCTGGTATAGTTTGTTGAATAATTTGTCGAGAAATATTATGAAAAAAGTATACTATGTTAAAAAATGTAATGAAAAAAGTCATTTAAATACAGTAAATAGCGTTTTTAAGTTTATATTAAAGAATATTTTTACTATGATTACTCCTTGTCTTGCTGTTCGGGGATAATCATGCTACAGGTTTTAGATATTTAGTTCCCTTAATGCTTTGAGTTAGGAAAACAGGAATAATCTTATTATACAATCATGTTGAAAATAAATGTGACTTGGACTTGTTATTTCTGTGGACAGAATCACAGAGATAAATATTCATAAACATTCAAGAGGAAAGACAACACTCTACTTTAATATTTGAAGAAAGGACACTGCATTCTTTTGTCAGATAACATGCAACAGCGCTCATGTTTACATCATCCAATAGGCAGCTGCTGTTTTCAAACAGCCAATCATATCACAGAACATCATTAGGACTGTCTCTCCTTCTTTGTGTTCTTTGAGGTTACGTATGCGTCACAAACACTCACACACAAACATACATGATTATTTTTTCTCAAACATTTTAGATCAACTCAACTGAGGAGAGTCTCTGTTCTAAAGAGTTCATGGTCTTAGTAAATACCTTAAACTCTGGAGCCTAGGTTCCTTTGCTTAATTCTTTTTCAAAATGAACTACATTTCAAACTCAGTGCAGATATTCATTGAGGTGCAACACTACTCATCCAGTCGCCTTTAACATCAAAAGTCTTTCAGGATTTTAGTTAGAAGTTAAAAGCATCAGCTGCTTCTTTCATAAATACGGCTGCTCTTCGTCACTTCTGTGGCTGCGGTTCAAAGTCCTTCAACAACATCATTAAAATGGTTTATGTTCTAAATTGCTCAAAGGTACAGATGAAGAATTTATAAAGCATGGTTGGAAGGTATGTGAGGATGAAGACGGCCAAGTCTTAGAGGTCACCAGCACTCAGCAGCCAGAGACCAGACCAAGAGGACACCAGAGAAAGACAAAGAGAGGTTTCATGAGTCTTTGAGGGTTCCACAATAACCTTTAGAAACACATTTTTCAAGAACACACAGAATCTATCAGGAACTTTTAATGGGAGCTCTGGAAACCTTTCAAAAATGTTTTGAACCTATGAAGAACTTTAGAGTTAGTCTATTAGAGATTTGTTAAACTGACCAGAAATACTTCTCAGATCATCAAAAGAGCAATTATTATTTCAAACAAAACGAGTTCAAAAACCTGCCAGAGAACTCAGACCACTGTTAGAACTGTTAAATATCCACCAGAGCCTTAAGAGATCAATCTACTGTCAGGAACCTGTTACAAGCTTAAAAATACTGTTCAAACTTTATTTTGACAAATAACAAATAACATTATAGAAACTATCAGGAACCGAACAGAATCCAGAGGTTTATTCTGACCCTTTGAACAAATACCTGGAGCTTGTCCGAATATGCAGGAACCTACCGGAACCTTTAGAAAACCATCTATATCTAAACCCTTAAAAAAACAACACAAACTATAGAAACTGGACAGAAACCAGCAGAACCCTTAAAAGTGTATCCAAAATGACAGGAACCTGTCGCATTATGCAGGAACCTGAAGGAACTTTAAGGAATGCCAGGACTGTCAAAAAGCTGCAGAATCTGTCAGGATCTTTAGAAAGCCATGAAAGTTGTTTTGAATGTGTTAGACCTTTAAAGAACATGATAGAAATATATATGAGTCCAGCAGAATATGACTTTTTTAGCATTTAGAAACCTCAGAAAACCTGTTAGAACCATTAGGAGTTCATCAAGGTTTCAAGAGGCCTGTCAGAACATTAACTCCAGAAACTTTTGGAATGCATTAACTGGAAGGAAGCTGTTACAACCTCTAGATATCCTTCAAACCTTTATACCAATAACACAAATCAAAGGAACCTGTCAGAATATGCAGAAACCTATTGGAACCTTAAGAATTCCCTCAGAACCTTTGGGGATCAGTCAGAAGCAGAGCTTTCAGAATCCTTTTACGTGGCAGTAGGCCTCTAACGAGGAGAAGACAATGTACAATAACCACAGGCTGAAGAACAGGCAGGTGGTAAGGATCTTGGGGATTCTGGGTCCACCGAGCTCCCGCCGATCTCGGGCCGGCGGCGGTAGATGAGGACGCCGATGCAGATGAAGGCAAAGATGGTGAAGAGTGTGACGGAGAAAGCGAGCGTGCCCGGGTCAACCTTGAACTCCTGGCCCTTGGAGTAGTGGTAGACAGCAGCGATGGACCAGGCCACGCCAATACCCAGGAAGACATTGACAGCGTTACTTCCTGTCACGTTGCCGATTGAGGCGTCGGCGTATTGGTCCTGGATAGCTGCCACCTTACTGGCAAAGGTGTCTGAGGGAGAGAGGAAGTGCTGTGTTTGAGATCCATCAAGTCCATTTAACTGCAGAATTGATTAGTGCAGGATAAGAGTTTACTGGTCCTGGTTAGTCCTCCTCAGCCTGTGAAAACAGTTGTCTAATGTCTTCTGTGCCACTGGAGGGCTAAATAAGCTTGGGCTTGGAGATTTCTAAAATAAAGTTTTTGTTACAAACTGGAGGTGTGGGGTTTAAAGATGTGGCTGTTTACCAGGCAGTGAAATGACACAATCCTTGAATTATTGAAAATGTAAGATTTTTTTTTTTTTTTGGTGTTTGACCCATACTAGGGACTAAAAGTCAGGATATCAAAATCATATCTCAACATGTTACAGCGATTTCTGTTAATCTGTCTCACAAGTCAAACTGCTTTATGGAAGCGAAAGTAGACTTCCCCTGAAGAGAGTAAACAAACCCAGATTACCAATCCTGCTTTCACTGCCATCTAGTGGTGGCTGAATGTCATGTCTGTATTGGAACAAGTACAACTAATCACACCTGTACACACCTGTGATGCTGGGTGTTGAGTTTAGATCTTGTGCCAGGTTAAGTTTATGCTTGGCAGACTCTTTACCATTTTTACAAATCTTTTGAAGACACTTTAGACAACAGCATCAGCCAAATGAATTCAAAGTATTGTACTGTAATTGGAAGTGAATCAGACCTGGTACAGATGTGCCCAAAGCTACGAACACCACAGCGGTGACGGAGTCTTTTAGGCCGACGGTGCAGCCGAAATGCGACGCCAGGTCACCGATGAATGCCGTCAGAATTCCGATGACGGAGATGGACACGACGAAGCAGGCCCAGCCGTTCAAATAGTCTGTGGGAGGAACTAAGGCAAACAGAAGCTTCCAGAAGACGGTGAGGAAGTGCATGACGTAGTCAAAACAGGAGGGCAGCTTCTCCTCGCCACATTCATCATCGTCATCATCACCTGAGAGGGAGGCAGAGCCAGGAGTCAACACTGATTCACATACTGTATAAAGCTTGGGCAGGTTATATTAGATTGTCTCAGGTCAAGTTCTTACCAGAGCTGACTGTGATGGCCTCCACAAACTGCTCTCTCCAGCTGTTAGTCCCGATCACCAGGGCCAGGTTGGTCTTCTTAAGGAGTTTATCCACGGTGCTCTGAAAGACAGCAGATCAAAGGAAGCTACACAGTGAATCACCAAGGTCAAACAATGACATATAGAGAGGCCCAGAAACAAGTGTTCCTCTTTGTTCAAAAGATCCCATCAGATTGGTCACCTATCTAAAGATCTGACCGCATGTGTTCATTTGGATACTTGAATTATGACATCAGTTAAACAGAAACTGTTCCCACCTTGAACTCGTACGACTCCTCTATGACCACCTCCATTTTGATGTGCTCTCCCAGCATTGGCCGACCCATCTCTGCTATCCTCCTCTCCTCCTCCTCCCTTTTGGTCAAAACCTCCTCACCCCCCTCATCTGAGAGACAGAGAGAGAGATGAGAGAGAAAGAGAGAGAACGAGAAGGAGTGAGAGAGAACGAAGAAGGATAAAGACAAGGAGAGAGAAGGAGAGGGTGGATGTTGGATGGTATAAGTATGCCATATTAATGTCATAAAAATGTCATGAAATTGTTATAGTATAGTATGTAATAAAAACATCAAAGCATTATATGTCTTAAAGAGTCATTGGATGAATAGAGACTGATAGACAGATCGATTGATGGATGGAAGGACAGATGAATTTGAGGTGAATGAATGAAGATAGACTGATGGGTGGACAAACAGACGGACGTACCTGCGATGTTGATAATGGCGGAGGGGGCGGGGTGGTCTCGTCCCTGGACCTTCCTGTAGACGTCTCTGCCTGAACAGGAAACCAGAAACTCGAGTCAAAACGGAACCTCAACCAGAGAAAGTCACATCTCCATTCAGAACAACAACAACCACAACCAAAAATCTAAATAAATAAATCTGTTGAGGTTGGTTTTTGATTGGATGGATGAAAACCAATAGATTGCATTTCGTGACTATTTCACAAAATGCTGTGTGACTGCCATGGACATTAAAGTGTTTCACTCTGTTATTGTCCTATTGTGGACAATAACACATTTCCACGTGGGGAGGTGTCTGACCACACAGCTGTTTGTCTGCTCAGGAGTGAAACAGGACAAATGAACTCAGGTTCACAAGAAATGTTCCAGTATTATGTCTCTACTGATGAGATAATGTAGAGAACGTGTTTGTGTTCACCCACCTGTTTTGACGAATCCACCTGAAAGGATAGAACATATGAAACAAGAAGTCCAAATTAGTTCTGATATTACAGCCAGTTTTCATTTTAATTCTAAAATGAACCAAACTGTATTTCAGAGATATCATGAATGAGACAAACAGCAGGACGGAAAAGGAAACATTAGAGCAGCTTACCGACTTCCTGAAGCAACACAGCTGAAGAGAAGAAACAGAGGAGATGAAATCAGACAGAAAAAAGAAGCAGAAAAACATAACAGATAAAAAGAAACAAGAAGTTAAAAAAGAGGAGCCCAGATCTTCTGAAGATGCAGAGTTTAGTTTGGTTGCTATATCAACATTTTTTATCATCACTCTAGAAAACGAGTCATTTGCAGATGAAGATGACTCGGTCCTGATCTGACTGAGAATACAATAACAGGACTGTGTTCAAATCCAGATGAAGGTATCAAGTAAAAAGAACTTCACTCTGATGATCATGAAGTGACTCAGGAAACAAACATGAAAAGACATCTGTGTTCAAACGTTTGCTGTTTCTGTGTCAAAGTAGTTAATCATGGATTATGTTTAGTGTTTAAATGAAGGCACACACAGGCAGGTTTACTGGGACAGGGACAAACAGACCACAAGCACACCTGTCCAAACTGTCCTAACATATTCAAACCTCTTCAGACCTGTCCTAAACTGTCCCACCATGTCCCAGCCAGTCAAAAGCCGTCCTCTTCTGTCCTAAAATGTCTGAACCTGTTGTAACGTGTCCAAACATGTCCAGTCGTTCTCTGGTCTTGTCAGTTTCATTCTGTGGTAACCAGTCCCCACAGGTCTAACCTTGTCCAGACCTGTCTTGCCCATGATTAACTAACAAGTGGAA
The DNA here is from genome assembly GCF_027596085.1 of Anoplopoma fimbria. Taxonomy (NCBI): domain Eukaryota; kingdom Metazoa; phylum Chordata; class Actinopteri; order Perciformes; family Anoplopomatidae; genus Anoplopoma; species Anoplopoma fimbria. The sequence goes on along the minus strand of NW_026551910.1, from coordinate 3,490 downwards.
AGCACCCCATCCTGTCCTAACCCGACAGTCCCAGTCCCTCCAGAGCTGTCCTCAAGTGTCCAACAATGCCCCAACCAGTGGAAAGCACCCCATCCTGTCCCTACCTGTCCCAGTATGTCCTAGACCATTATAGCGTTCCCCTTACCCATCCGATCCAACCAGTCCATGCATTCACCCTTATTTCTAACCTCTCCACACCAGTTCTAACTAGTCCTAACTTGTCCAAAACTGTACAATCATAAAGTGTCCCACCAAGTACCGACCAGAATAAAGTACCCCATCCTGTCCTAGCCAGTCCCAACATGTTCTACTCATTCCTAACCTTTCCAAGCCCGTTTCACTTGTCCCCAACTACTCCAGACTAGTCCCTATCACGAAACCAGTCCAAACCTGTTTTAACCTGCCCTAATTAGTCCCACCATGTCCTAACTATTCTAACTAGTTCTTACCTACCGACACCTTAAACAACTATTCTCAGCCAGTCCATCTCCTGGTCAGTCCCAAGTTGAGGTGGAGGAGGACGGGGTGGGCTGTCAGTGTCCCATGTGAAACCAAAAGACAACTTACTTTAACTTACTGTTGTTACATGACTTATGTTCTAAACTAATGCCAAGTTATTTAACAAACGTACTTATTTGAACCCAAACCAGGATCTTTCTTTAAACCTAACAGAGGAGTTTTGTTGCCGTAAATTGTTTTGTTTTAATTCACAAAGTAAAGTTTGACTTCAGTTTGGCCCGTCTGAGGCATTAGAACGACAGTAACGATGACCACCGATGAGGCCCATTCAATCGGCTGATAACGTTTAGGTTGGGTGGTGGAAGGAGGAGGCAGCACAGCGACAGCAGCAGGAGCAAACCGAACAAAAGCAGGAAAAGAGTGCTTCAAGGTAGATGAAGGAAAGGTCAGAGGTGTCTCTTCACACCTGTCCATCTCCTCTGGTTCCAACACGGCTCCAGCAGCTCTATGTAGAAGCTGGCCTGCTTATCGTACTCATCATGGTCAATTACTCTAACTGCTATGGTCTTCCTGTGGACGACAGAGTACAGTGGGAGGGAGGTCAGGGTTCATGCGTTAGTTCACCAACACACATTCAAACACACTCATAGAGGCCGACAGATGCCATCTGACAGGACTCCGTCGTCATGGTGTCTGAGTCACCGTTGCAACACCATGGCAACAGGGATGAGCTCACCTCATGTGGCCAGCAGGGAGGAGGTTAAAGTCACAATGAAAAATATTGGTATTTCCATCATGGTAACACCTAACTGAAGAGGCAATTAACCCAAAACACTTCTTCTTATATCTACAATAGATTGATTGCTGATGTTTTTCCCTGCGAGGTCTTGAGGTGAGCTTGAATTAACAGAGGTTAAAGGTCATTAGTGATGTGGGCGGGGTTACAGCATGGGAAGGCGACACCCCCACCTTTCCTCTCACTCATCTCCAGCAGCTGAGGCTCTCCCATCTCTAGGAAGAAGTTCTTGTTTTTCTCATATTCTTCATCATCAATTATATTGATCTGAATAGTTTTGCTGAAACAGAAAAAAACACAGAAAGGTTGCAGAAGGAGAAGTTTGCAGACCGTTTAGGCGTAATGAGGAAAACATGGTGACGAAAGATACCAGAGACGTAGAGTTAGAAGCTGCAGGGAAACAGCCGCGGAACAACATTTACAGAAACGTAACAACGTAACAGCGTAACAATGTAACAACGTAACAACGTAACAACGTAACAAATGTAACAACGTAACAACGTAACCACGTAACAGCGTAACAACGTAACAGAATAACGTAACAATGTAACAACGTAAAAATGTAACAACGTAACAGCGTAACAGCGTAACAACGTAACAATGTAACAACGTAAAATGTAACAACGTAGCGCTGCAACGTAACAACGTAACAACGTAACAACGTAACAACGTAACGTAACGTAACGCGTAACAACGTAACAACGTAACGTAACAACGTAACGTAACAACGTAACAACGTAACGTAACAACGTAACGTAACAACGTAACGTAACAACGTAACGCTACAACGTAACGCTACAACGTAACGCTACAACGTAACGCTACAACGTAACGCTACAACGTAATGCTGCAACGTAACGCTACAACCTAACGCTACAACGTAAAATGAAACCTAACGCGGGGTCACTTTACTGTAACGCTTCGGGACAAGGATGTGAGTGGTCTAAGGACAGAGGATGTGACCTAAGGACAGAGGAGGTGAGGGTGTAAACGTAAATGTGAAAACAGAGGAAGGGTGTAAGGACAGAGGATGTGAGGGTGTAAGGACAGAGGATGTGAGGTGTAAGGACAGAGGAGGTGAAATGACAGAGGATGTGAGGGTCTAAGGACAGAGGATGTGAGGGTCTAAGGACAGAGGATGTGAGGGTGTAAGGACAGAGGATGTGAGGGTCTAAGGACAGAGGATGTGAGGGTGTAAGGACAGAGGATGTGAGGGTCAATGGACAGAGAGATGTGAGGTGTAAGGACAGAGGAGGTGAGGGTGTAAGGACAGAGGATGTGAGGGAAGGACAGAGGATGTCTCATGTGTACAGATTGTAAAGCCCTCTGAGGCTAATTTGTAATTTGTGATTTTGGGCTATACAAAATAAACTGAATTGAATTGAATTGAATTGAACTTAAGATACTACTTAACGTTCTCTGACAGAATAGAAAAAGCATTGTCATTCAACGTTTCCATGGTTTGCAGAAATGTACAATGGCAATAGTTCTTTGCTGCTCAACTCTTCTGTCAATGTCTGAAAGGATTGACATAATTTTATGTTTGAAACTTTGTGATCAATTAGATGAAACCTAGATGCTGATTCGATTAAAGATAAGTGATTTGCTTCCAGTTTAGACCAGTTTGACTTGAGGTCCTAAATGATTCAGTGACCCAACATGAAGAAACCAGCTGACACAGTTAGAGGGTTTGTTTGGAGGCTTCACAGGGCCGCAGGCTACCAGAGCCCTGATTGGACACATCCACTGTGTGTGTGTGTGTGTGTGTGTGTGTGTGTGTGTGTGTGTGTGTGTGTGTGTGTGTGTGTGTGTGTGTGTGACTGAGTGTGTATAGGCCCCGGCGGCGTGGAAAGACAAAACCGCCTTCATGCATTTCCATGTTTATTTAATATGAGCAGATTGATGGTTTGGAGGTTTGCCCTCTGTGATCTACAGTCTGTATCCTGACGGAGTGTGAAAGGAAAAGTCCTGCAGTTAAGTTTTATTTATAGATTGATTTCTTATACAGCAATCAATTACATTTGAGATTTGAATGTTTGTTTACACCAAGTTCTTAAAATAAAAGAGCAGAAGATTGTTTTTTTTATATCTTTTCAAAGTTAAATTTATGACACATATAAAAAACCAACTATACAATCAGTATGTTTGACCTTTTATTATTCTAATAATTACATTTAAAGTGGATTTTATGTTTCGTGGTTTAATGCTAAAGTGAAGTTATTGATGGTCAAACAT
>NW_026551909.1:32500-40398 GCF_027596085.1 Anoplopoma fimbria | reverse complement strand
ATGGTTAGTCATAAGTACATCAGTGCTGAAGGAGCAGCACCTGTAAGTACGGCTTTGATTAAATATATGTTCGTTAACCTGTTTTCTGCACAGGTCCGAAACATTTGTCTCAGAGACTTTGTGGCGTCTCTGCAGAAGATCAAGAGGAGCGTCGGTCCTCAGACTCTGGAGCTTTACGCCCACTGGAACAGAGACTATGGAGACACTACGGCCGTATGAACTCTGCACTGTTCCATGTTCTTTTGCACCGATGTTTCTACAAAATAAAGACTCCTCCTCTCATATCTGTGGTTTGGTCTGATGTCCAGAGAAGCCACAAACACTCTGCTGCATAGTTGTTCATTAGTTTCTAGAAATAAAGCTGCAATGTGCATTATTATAATTATGATGATTATTAATAATATAATAATAATAATATTATGATTATTATCGTGCACATTGATTTGCTAAATTATTTTGATGCATTTATTTACCTACAAGAACAGCTTCCACTCAGCATCCCAATCTTAGCTGTCTCTGTTTTCACTAACTACCTGAACAATCTGCTCATTTCTGCTCCCCAGAGGATGAACCTTGTGATTTCAGTGACACCTTGACCTTTTTCAGGGCTGCTAAAGGTATGAAAGCTGTGTTCATGTGTTTTTCTGTCAAAGCACAATTCTGCAGATCTGGATCCAGGTTTCCCCTCATGTCGTCGCCAAGGTCTCACTAAAGTCCCACAAATGTCTGCAGCTTTGAAGAACAATCTGATTTGTTCTTGAACGCACCACTGAGGGGGAGTCCTCCAGTAATTGGGCTAATTAGATTCATCCTCATGCATTTCCAGAGCATCCTCATCACTTTTTAATGTGCTCTTCCCATAAAAAGCTTAGCCTAGATAAAAGCTGGGTCATGAACGTCAGAGCGTCACTGCTGCTTCCATCACTGATCCAGCTTCTTCTGCTGGCTGCAGGGCGAAGTCCAGGGGAGTCCATCTGACTACTGCTGATGTGATGACCTTAGTGTGTTGTCTCTTCAGTAGAAGTAGCTTGATTACTAGTTGTAAAGATTATTTGAGGAGTAGGAGTTAAAGCTAGGGTGGGTATTAATTAATTAATTTCTTTACTGTAATATTTGGCTGTCCTAATAGCCAGTCAGCTATATGTACTCTGAGAATATCTGTGCTCTCCCCTGTTGTCTCTTCAGACCAATAGAAGGCTATTCTCCGCTTGACTTACTAGTTGTATCAATGTATTATTTGAGGAGAGGAGTTAAGGCCTTTGCACAAAAATCTTTAAGTTTGCACAAAAATCGTAACACACAGAAAGCTTTTTGACCACCGAGACCAAACTGTTTTATTGTTCTATTTGTTGTGAGAATATGCAAACAGAGACGAAGCTGAATTGATGACTTGGTTACAGTAGAAAGCGGTAGTCTTAAAACAGGCCAATGAGTCCGTCTTTAAGTTATCTAGAGCTCAATGATTCTAATCTTTCTACATTCTCTAAAAGTGCTCTGTGTCCTCTTCTGAAAACTTTAATACTGAACCAAAGTGTCCGACGATGTAGAAACGTGATCGATACAACGTGAGGTCGTATTGTCGTTTGAAATGTGGGACGATTTCGGACAAAAAATATGAACTTGGTGTGTAAAGGTCTAAATAGTGATGGTACTATTACACTAAAAGTAAATATTATGGAGCAAGAAAAACATTAGCAGAACTTATGATAATACTGAGAGTATCAATAAGAGTAGCAGTGACAGTAGTAGTAGTAGTAGTAGTAGTAGTAGTAGTAGTAGTAGTAGTAGTAGTAGTAGTAGTAGTAGTAGTAGTAGTAGTAGTGGTAGTAGTAGTAGTAGTAGTAGTAGTAGTAGTAGTAGTAGTAGTAGTAGTAGTAGTAGTAGTAGTACTAGTAGTTGAAGGTAGTACTAATTAAATAACAGCAGCAATACTACTGACCTTTTACCAGCACAACCATATATACCAATTACAACCTGCTTTTACAGTAATAAAAAAAGAATAATGATAAAATATATTACAGTCTAGCATTTACAATTTTAATTCTTAGAGAGGTAGTGTACAGGTATTGAGGTTTGGTCGGACAGAAGCCGAGACGAGCTGCAGGTTCTCTGGAGGATCATCAGCACTAGAAACACACAACTTCATACGTTATTGTTCAAATATAATATATAAAGATATATAGATTCTTTGAGGATTTGGGTCATGTTTTTCTAAACTATGAAGGAAATGATGCTGGTTCTGAGAGGCATTTTTATTTTTGGTTTGTCTTTCTGTGAGATCAGGCCAACATGATGCTCGTGTGTGTGTGTCAGGGACTGTTTAACTAACGTTGTGGGGACATACGTATGTTGTCACATTGTGGGGACGCGTCGTCTTTTGGGGACAAAATGCTCGTCCCTATAACGTATTCACTAGATTGTGATGTGAAGACTTGGTTTGAAGTTAGAGGTTAGGAAACAAGGCTGCGTGCGTGCGTGCGTGCAGATACAGAAACAAGGTCATGATGAAGAGGCTGAGAATAAAACGAAGACTTGATAGAAGGGGGAGAGTCGACCATCTCTCTCTTTCTGAGCGTGAACACACACCACCAACACAGAGAGAGCGAGAGAGAGAGAGAGACTATGAGGCGAGAGGACGACTCTGCAGACTCGAGTGGATTCACATGAGTTCAGGACTGATGATGTTCCAGCTTCCTGTTCTCTGCTGTGGAGGAAACGACACCAGGAAGAGATGTTGACACTTGAACCAAAGACTCACGTCGATAATGAGCTCCCTTCTTCTTCTTATTATTATTCTTATTCTTATTCACTTTTTTGATGCCTTTGTTTGTTTCATCATCTGGATGTTTGTTGATTTCTGACAGAGGAAGGAAAAAGAGTGATAAGCAGCGTTCCCTGAACAAACTTTTCTGGTAGAACAGCTCCAAGAAGATCAGCTGAGAGGAGCAGCAGGGTACCGTCTCCTCGTTGGGTTCCTTCAGTCCTCAAACTCCTTCTGGTGTCGGAGATTGCCAGGGCTCGCATAAAATCACAGCACCGATACAAACACCACGCTCCATTCTGACTGAACCCAGAGGTGGATCTGCTGGATCAGGATCTCCACAGTTAAACACCATGTGTAGATCCCTGAAGTCATGGCAGTCCGACACACGAGTGCAAGAAGAAGACATCTTGCATGACAATGTTTGGTTTAACCTGAGTTTAGACAATCAATAATTGTGAGCCACGACTCAACACCTGATCCAAGAGTATTGATTAACTGTCATGTTCTGAACCTGCGATGGAGCCCATTGGGGGAACCGATCCTAGAGAACCTGGACGTAGAGTCTGAACCTTTTCTCAGACATGTGAGCTGAGAAGTCTGTCAATCAAACACACTTCAAAGCCTACTCTGAAACAGTGACTCCCAGACTCTCGGAGCAGCATCTAGTGGCCATTAGAGGAACTGCAGCTTGGCCGACTCCAGCACTGTGGAGAGGCGTTACACCTGTCCTGTTTCATCTCCAAACTGGATCTGTGTGTCCGAACCAGCGATGGTTCCACCTCCACCGGCCGCTAACAAGCCCCACGTCTGCCTGGTGGCGGCCCTCATCGTGACCAGCCTGGCGCTGATGGACGCCTACCTGGTGGAGCAGAATCCGGGTCCCAGGAGGATCGGCGTTTGGGTCACCGTGCTGGCAGGCGACGCGTGTTTCCTCATCGTGCTGCGATACGTCGCCGTCTGGGCCGGCTCGGAGGTGCACACGACCAGGCGAGGCTACGCCATGATCCTCTGGTTCTTCTACATCTTCATCCTGGAGATCAAGGTCTACTTTGTGTTTCAGAACTACAAGTCCCAGGACGCAACTGCAGACGCAGAGGTGATGGATGCGGGCGTGTCCAGCAGGGCTCTGACCCTGCTGCTGTCCGTCTGCATGCCCGTCGTGTTCTTAACGCTGGCAGCGATCGACCATTTGGAGTATCTGCAGCCGTATAGGAGACGAGAGGAGATCAGGAGTCGTCTCTTCTGGGTGGTGGTGGACCTGCTGGACCTGGTGGATGTTCAGGCCAACCTGTGGGAGCTCCAGAGGGGAGGGCTCCCCCTGTGGGTGGAGGCACTGATCTTCTTCTACTGCTACATCCTCCTGCTGGTGCTGCCCTGCATCTCCCTGAGCGAGATCAGCATGCAGGGCGTGAACATCGTCCCGCACAAAATGATGCTCTACCCGGTGCTCAGCCTGACCACCGTCAACGTCACCACCCTGCTGATTCGGGGAGGAAATCTGCTGGTTTACGGGGACGTCAGCGTGTCTGCGATCATGATGGGGAAGAATGTGGCCGCCATAGTTGTGAAGAGCTGCAGTCTGGTGCAGTACAGGAAGCAGCCGGGTTCTCCGCCTGCAGATCGGAGAGCCGAGATGAGGAACAACTCTCTGGTCCGAGTTCAGATATCAAACACGCAGCCGGCGGTGCTGCCCAGAGTCGTGATCGAGGACTTCACCACCATAGAGGAGGAGGAGGAGGAGGAGGAGGAGGAGGAGGAGGGAGATGACAAATGTGAGCAAACATGTAGACAAGATGAAGGCAGCAGGAAACCAAACAACCCTCCACAATGACCCACGCTGATGGTCATCACAGGATCAGGACCCTACAGGATCAGAATCAAAACCTTTATCAGGAATCAAATATCAAAATCATTTGGTTTGTCATCAATGTAACGAGGAGGTATAGAGACCACTAAAGCCACAGAGGGAGGAGATGGATTGTGTCCTCCAGGAGACCGTTGTTTGAGCCTCATGTGAGGCGAGAAGTCAACGTTGATTTATTTAGCACTAGTACGCATACTTCAGTAACTATACTTTAACAGTTATTTTAACCCAAACCACCATCAGTTTTGATGTTTTAACTTAACTTAAGAATTGACACGTGTTGCTGGACGTTTGAAGGAAAACGCCCAAAAGAAGAGTAACTTTTTGTAAAGTATCATACGGATTGTTGTGTGAGGACACGATGCATGGTGTGCGTTCTCACCTGGTCACACAGGTTTTAGTTGGCGGTGAGGTAGAGTGAGCAGGAGGCGGGACATGATGCGGGTTACACCGTGGTCACGTAGCCGGTAACAGGTGATATCAGCTCCAGGTGGAGTTCGGCAGCGAGGACATACAGGTGAGTTTAGAAAAGACACTGAAATACAAAATGGAAATGTTTTTTTGTTTGTATTTGTATGTTTGCGTTTCATACTCACTCCTTTTCATGTCCCTCGTCTCTAAATGTTAATATCAGGACATGACACTTAATAACAGGTGTGTTTATTATTTAAAGGTGAATATAATAACTCTTAATAACAGGTGTGTTTATTATTTAAAGGTGAATATAATAACTCTTAATAACAGGTGTGTTTATTATTTAAAGGTGAATATAATAACAGGTGTGTTTATTCTTAATAACAGGTGTGTTTATTCTAAAGGTGAATATAATAACAGGTGTGTTTATTCTTAATAATATAATAACAGGTGTGTTTATTATTTAAAGGTGAATATAATAACTCTTAATAACAGGTGTGTTTATTATTTAAAGGTGAATATAATAACTCTTAATAACAGGTGTGTTTATTATTTAAAGGTGAATATAATAACAGGTGTGTTTATTATTTAAAGGTGAATATAATAACTCTTAATAACAGGTGTGTTTATTATTTAAAGGTGAATATAATAACTCTTAATAACAGGTGTGTTTATTATTTAAAGGTGAATATAATAACAGGTGTGTTTATTATTTAAAGGTGAATATAATAACAGGTGTGTTTATTCTAAAGGTGAATATAATAACAGGTGTGTTTATTCTAAAGGTGAATATAATAACAGGTGTGTTTATTCTTAAAGGTGAATATAATAACAGGTGTGTTTATTATTTAAAGGTGAATATAATAACAGGTGTGTTTATTCTTAAAGGTGAATATAATAACAGGTGTGTTTATTCTAAAGGTGAATATAATAACAGGTGTGTTTATTCTTAAAGGTGAATATAATAACAGGTGTGTCTATTCTTAAAGGTGAATATAATAACAGGTGTGTTTATTCTTAAAGGTGAATATAATAACAGGTGTGTTTATTCTTAAAGGTGAATATAATAACAGGTGTGTTTATTCTTTAAAGGTGAATATAATAACAGGTGTGTTTATTCTTAAAGGTGAATATAATAACAGGTGTGTTTATTCTTAAAGGTGAATATAATAACAGGTGTGTTTATTCTTAAAGGTGAATATAATAACAGGTGTGTTTATTCTTAAAGGTGAATATAATAACAGGTGTGTTTATTCTAAAGGTGAATATAATAACAGGTGTGTTTATTCTTAAAGGTGAATATAATAACAGGTGTGTTTATTCTAAAGGTGAATATAATAACAGGTGTGTTTATTCTAAAGGTGAATATAATAACAGGTGTGTTTATTCTTTAAAGGTGAATATAATAACAGGTGTGTTTATTCTTAAAGGTGAATATAATAACAGGTGTGTTTATTATAAAGGTGAATATAATAACAGGTGTGTTTATTCTAAAGGTGAATATAATAACAGGTGTGTTTATTCTTAAAGGTGAATATAATAACAGGTGTGTTTATTCTAAAGGTGAATATAATAACAGGTGTGTTTATTCTTAAAGGTGAATATAATAACAGGTGTGTTTATTCTTAAAGGTGAATATAATAACAGGTGTGTTTATTCTAAAGGTGAATATAATAACAGGTGTGTTTATTCTTAAAGGTGAATATAATAACAGGTGTGTTTATTATTTAAAGGTGAATATAATAACAGGTGTGTTTATTCTAAAGGTGAATATAATAACAGGTGTGTTTATTCTTAAAGGTGAATATAATAACAGGTGTGTTTATTCTTAAAGGTGAATATAATAACAGGTGTGTTTATTCTAAAGGTGAATATAATAACAGGTGTGTTTATTCTTAAAGGTGAATATAATAACAGGTGTGTTTATTCTAAAGGTGAATATAATAACAGGTGTGTTTATTCTTTAAAGGTGAATATAATAACAGGTGTGTTTATTATTTAAAGGTGAATATAATAACAGGTGTGTTTATTATAAAGGTGAATATAATAACAGGTGTGTTTATTCTTAAAGGTGAATATAATAACAGGTGTGTTTATTATTTAAAGGTGAATATAATAACAGGTGTGTTTATTCTTAAAGGTGAATATAATAACAGGTGTGTCTATTCTAAAGGTGAATATAATAACAGGTGTGTTTATTCTTTAAAGGTGAATATAATAACAGGTGTGTTTATTCTTAAAGGTGAATATAATAACAGGTGTGTTTATTCTTAAAGGTGAATATAATAACAGGTGTGTTTATTCTAAAGGTGAATATAATAACAGGTGTGTTTATTCTTAAAGGTGAATATAATAACAGGTGTGTTTATTCTAAAGGTGAATATAATAACAGGTGTGTTTATTCTTTAAAGGTGAATATAATAACAGGTGTGTTTATTCTAAAGGTGAATATAATAACAGGTGTGTTTATTCTAAAGGTGAATATAATAACAGGTGTGTTTATTCTAAAGGTGAATATAATAACAGGTGTGTTTATTCTTAAAGGTGAATATAATAACAGGTGTTTATTATTTAAAGGTGAATATAATAACAGGTGTGTTTATTCTAAAGGTGAATATAATAACAGGTGTGTTTATTCTTAAAGGTGAATATAATAACAGGTGTGTTTATTCTTAAAGGTGAATATAATAACAGGTGTGTTTATTCTTAAAGGTGAATATAATAACAGGTGTGTTTATTCTAAAGGTGAATATAATAACAGGTGTGTTTATTCTTAAAGGTGAATATAATAACAGGTGTGTTTATTCTAAAGGTGAATATAATAACAGGTGTGTTTATTCTTAAAGGTGAATATAA
>NW_026551909.1:0-27500 GCF_027596085.1 Anoplopoma fimbria | reverse complement strand
TAGTTTTGTATCTCTTTGTAGTAATATGCAGCTTTCAGATTGTTCCATATCTCTTTTAGGTCGTTTTGTGTCCCAATGTGGTTGTTTTGCATCTCTTTGTGGTTGCAACAACTTGTAGTTTTTCTCTTTCTAGTTGCTTTGCATCTTGTTGTCTTGTGTCTCTTTGTGGTTGTCCTGCTTCTCTTTTATTTTTTCTGTCCTTGGTTGTTTTGCATCTCTTTTTGTTTGTTATTTTGCTACAACTTGTAGTGGTTTTCCATGTCTTTGTAGTAATATGCAGCTCATTGTAGTTGTCTTGTGTCTCTTTGTGGTCGTCCTGCATCTCTCGTTGGTCGTTTTGCATCTCTTTCCGGTGGTCTTGTGTGTCTTTTTTGGGAGTTTGTATCTCTTTGTTGTTATTTTGCAACAACTTGTAGTTTTTCATGTCTTTGTAGTTGTTTTGCATCTTGTTGTGGTTGTCTTGTGTCTCTTTGTAGTCGTCCTGCTTCTCTTTTAGGTCGTTTTGCATCTGTCCTTGGTTGTTTTGCATCTCTTTCGGTTTGTCTTGTGTGTCTTTGAGGTCGTTTGTATCTCTTTAGGGTTGTATTGTGTCCCATTGTGGTCATTCTGCATCTCTTTAAGGTGGTTTTATATATTTTTGTGGTTGCCTTGCATCCATTCGTTCTGCATCCCTTGTTGGTTGTTTTTCATCTCTTTGTGGTTGTCTTATGTCTCTTTGTTGTAGTTCTGGATCTCTTTATGGTTGGAAGGAAGGAAGCTTGAGATGCAGATTATGAGATGCATGATCGTCCTGATTTTGAGACCAAACAGAGATTTTTGCTGGGTGTCAGGAAGAACCCACTCCTGCTGCATTGGCCGGGTTTCTCTGTTAATGGTTTAGATGTGTACGTATTTATGTTCTTTATGAAGATGTTGATTGAAGGTTTCCAACTTGGTTGTGTCTCCAGGCTGTGCAGTCTGACTCTGAAGAGGCTGATGGTGTTGAAGGAGCTGGACAGAGAGCTCAGCTCCGTCGTCATCGCTGTTAAGATCCAGGTGAGAACGAGATGTCTTGTTTCTCTTATTGTCCTTCAGTGTCTGTTCTGTCTGAAGAACAATTACTTTTATTAACTATCTCTGACCTGATTCATGTTTTTTTCTGCTGCTACAGATTATCAAAAAACTGAGTTTGCTCTTCCAGTTATTTCTTTAAATCTCTTTCTCTCTCCAAAATGATCCATGCGAGCGTTACAAAACAAGTTTTTTAACTTTGTATATAAATGTCTCCTGTGACTGATATCTGATTCTATGTGACGTTATTAGACCTCATTGAAGTACAATAACAGTGATCGTAAATGAGTTACCTTCCACCACTGGTCAGGTTTAGAGAGCTGAACGTGTCTCTGCAAGTCAGACACTTTGTCTTTTTGTCCTTCTAGGAGTGGCTCACGTTCAGCTGGAAGTTCTGTGACAGAGCGACGGTTGATTGTAGCTTGTTCTTTTAAAATGGATGAAAATGGAAAAGCTGTGGTAGTATTTCTTCTCATCTGACACCAACTGTCTACTGAAAAGCTCTGCATGAATTTACTTTATGTTTAGGTTGACATTGTCCTGAATGAAGGCTGGTGAGAGTTTAACCTGCAGGATACTCGTTCCACTGATTTATTCTTATTTGAGTTTAAATCCAGTTTAAATCGCTCTAGCTGTATCAGGGCTACAGAGCTCCAACGTGGAGACAGCAACCAAAACCAACAGCATGATCATCCCCCAAAGAAAAATAAAACCAAGAATGATAACAGGAGGGACAAAATCCATTAACCATTTGTTTTCATGTAGCTGTCACATGGTGTCTGTCAGCTGGACAGGTTTCATCTTCTCATTAATAACGGTCCACATGTCCGTCTCTCAGGGCTCTAAGAGGACTCTGAGATCCAACGAATACCTTCTTCCTCCGGACGGCCTGATGGAAACCGACCTGGAGCTCACCTTCTCACTGCAGGTCACACATTTAATCGTTTCTTCATCACACTTATTCCTTCGCCTCATCAGTTTGGTCCAGAATGAGACATCTCAACAACTTTAAAACTAGTGGTGGATACCTTTGCTCCTCAGAAGTGTTCTCGTGAGGACGTTTAGTCACATGACTTCACGTCCCCACCACTAATGCTGACTCATTTCTTGGTTTTAGGACTCTATAAAAGAGGATTATACATTCACATAAAGGTTTTTTCTGCCCCGTGTCTTTGGTTTAGTATCCTCATTTCCTGAAGCGTGATGTGAACCGTCTGCACGTGATGCTGCAGAGGAGGAAGAGGTACAAGAACCGAACCATCCTGGGCTACAAAACCCTCGCAGTGGGAGTCATCAACATGGCCGAGGTATGATGGGCACTCTGGTCCAGACTGAAACATCTCAACCACTACTATGGGATGGATGGTGATGAAGTGTGGTTCATCATACAGGATGATCTGTAAACATGTTCATGTGTCCAGTACTTCATCAGATACCTGCAGAACCAGAGACATTCATAAGCCTCAGCTGGTGAACATCATACCTTCTAAACACCAGCATGTTAGCATTGTCATTGTGTGTGTGTGTGTGTGTGTGTGTGTGTGTGTGTGTGTGTGTGTGTGTGTGTGTGTGTGTGTGTGTGTGTGTGTGTGTGTGTGTGTGTGTGTGTGTGCGCGCGTGCGTGTGTGTCCTGTTCCAGGTCATGCAGCAGCCGACGGACGGAGCCCATATCCTCGGTCTCCATAGCAACCTGAAGGATGCTTCGATGTGTGCAGCGGAGCTGAGCGTCCATTCTCTCACCAGCCAGCCAGTCGAACAGGAGGACACAAGCGGTCACCACGGCAACAAGACCAAGGCCTCGGGTGAGGGGGGGAACAGTGAAGCCGTTACATAATGACTGCTGATTGGTCGGAAACCAAAGTACACGTGAGCTCCTCCACAGTAGTATTTATTCCAGAGCCTCTGTTTGTAGTGACTGTTAGTAAAGTGGCAGCTTTAAGGACGAATGTCTTTAAATAATGAGAGTAGAACCAAAACAAACAGTGGCATCAATAGTTACGTACCTTCACTGGTGACGCAGCTTTCCAACACGGAAGCATGAGCTTCAAAAGCCATCATTCTCACAGCAACCATCCGGTTTTGAAAATGAAGTCACTGCTTCATGTGTTCAAACAATCCCACTGTCACTTTGAAATCCACTTTTAAGCCGGACTGAGAGGCACCTGTAGGAATCCGAAATGTGGTTTGGATTCTATCTTCACGTGTTCTTTTGCTGTCCAGACTTTAATAAATGAAGTTATAATGTACTTTTCTACAGCTGTGGTAACTTTGCGTTGTTTGTGCAACAGATCGCTCTCCTGACATGGAGAACTACTGGGAGGACGATGACGACAGCTTCTCCTCCGAACAGGAAGGAAGTGACGACGCAGGTCATCCTCAGGTGATTGACGGCTCAGATTACCTGTCTGACACAACACACCTGTCTCACAGTGCACATGTGGATCTCATAGCTCTTTAAAAGTATTGACAGCTCCGGTACATTGATGGGGGGGGGGTCCACATGGAAAGCATCAATCACTGTGCCATCTCACAAAAATCGTGTGATTGACTTTGATGATCTGTTCTTTAAATTGGCTGTAATTTGAATATAATGCTAAGCTCTCATCAGTCCTTGCAGTTAGCATGTCTGTATAGCATACAAAGCTTTAGCATGAATCATCCGCATTGTAGCATATAGCTTAAGTTAGCATGGATTGTATACCAATATTGGTATGTATCATTATACCAATAGAGAGATTTAACTGACATTAAATCAGTAAACTCATGTTGTGAATTGTATCGGAAATGACTCAGAACTTTGAGCTATATGCTAATGGTATGTTATCCTGTTAGCGTACTAACGCTTGTATTTAGCTCAAAGTAGACAAGTTGACATGATGACATTTTGAATGTTTGACTTCATATGACTTACACTGAATGTGTTGTATCTGCTATGCTGTTCATTCTGGTCACATGACATCTGTTGACTTCTGTCCATCCTGGAGAAGGGTGTAAGGACAGAGGATGTGAGGGTGTAAGGACAGAGGATGTGAGGGTGTAAGGACAGAGGAGGTGAGGGTCTAAGGACAGAGGATGTGAGGGTGTAAGGACAGAGGATGTGAGGGTCTAAGGACAGAGGATGTGAGGGTCTAAGGACAGAGGAGGTGAGGGTCTAAGGACAGAGGAGGTGAGGGTGTAAGGACAGAGGAGGTGAGGGTCTAAGGACAGAGGATGTGAGGGTGTAAGGACAGAGGATGTGAGGGTGTAAGGACAGAGGAGGTGAGGGTGTAAGGACAGAGGAGGTGAGGGTCTAAGGACAGAGGAGGTGAGGGTGTAAGGACAGAGGATGTGAGGGTCTAAGGACAGAGGAGGTGAGGGTGTAAGGACAGAGGAGGTGAGGGTCTAAGGACAGAGGATGTGAGGGTGTAAGGACAGAGGATGTGAGGGTGTAAGGACAGAGGAGGTGAGGGTTTAAGGACAGAGGAGGTGAGGGTGTAAGGACAGAGGATGTGAGGGTGTAAGGACAGAGGATGTGAGGGTCTAAGGACAGAGGATGTGAGGGTGTAAGGACAGAGGAGGTGAGGGTCTAAGGACAGAGGAGGTGAGGGTGTAAGGACAGAGGAGGTGAGGGTGTAAGGACAGAGGATGTGAGGGTCTAAGGACAGAGGATGTGAGGGTGTAAGGACAGAGGAGGTGAGGGTGTAAGGACAGAGGATGTGAGGGTGTAAGGACAGAGGATGTGAGGGTGTAAGGACAGAGGAGGTGAGGGTCTAAGGACAGAGGAGGTGAGGGTGTAAGGACAGAGGAGGTGAGGGTGTAAGGACAGAGGATGTGAGGGTCTAAGGACAGAGGATGTGAGGGTGTAAGGACAGAGGAGGTGAGGGTGTAAGGACAGAGGATGTGAGGGTCTAAGGACAGAGGATGTGAGGGTCTAAGGACAGAGGATGTGAGGGTGTAAGGACAGAGGATGTGAGGGTCTAAGGACAGAGGAGGTGAGGGTGTAAGGACAGAGGATGTGAGGGTGTAAGGACAGAGGATGTGAGGGTGTAAGGACAGAGGAGGTGAGAGAAGGACAGAGGAGGTGAGAGAAGGACAGAGGATGTGAGGGTCTAAGGACAGAGGATGTGAGGGTCTAAGGACAGAGGATGTGAGGGTGTAAGGACAGAGGAGGTGAGGGTCTAAGGACAGAGGAGGTGAGGGTGTAAGGACAGAGGAGGTGAGGGTCTAAGGACAGAGGAGGTGAGGGTGTAAGGACAGAGGAGGTGAGGGTCTAAGGACAGAGGATGTGAGGGTGTAAGGACAGAGGAGGTGAGGGTCTAAGGACAGAGGAGGTGAGGGTGTAAGGACAGAGGAGGTGAGGGTGTAAGGACAGAGGATGTGAGGGTCTAAGGACAGAGGAGGTGAGGGTCTAAGGACAGAGGAGGTGAGGGTGTAAGGACAGAGGATGTGAGGGTATAAGGACAGAGGATGTGAGGGTCTAAGGACAGAGGATGTGAGGGTGTAAGGACAGAGGAGGTGAGGGTCTAAGGACAGAGGATGTGAGGGTCTAAGGACAGAGGATGTCTCATGTGTACAGATTTAAAGCCCTCTGAGGAAAATGTATAATTTGTGATTCTGGGCTCTACAACATAAACTGCATTGAATTGAATATGGTATTTACATGTTGATATGTTAGCATATCCATGTTAGCATCCTTCTACGCTAACATATGTTGTTGGTAATATCTGGCTTTGTATTGTGTTAGCATGCAGCTGTTAGCATTTACATTTTACATGTATTTGGTGTTATTACGTATTTCTATATGGTAATATTAAGCAAAGGAACGCTAACAACAACATTTAAGTATGCTATATTAGCATTCATCTCAAAGTACACCCATAACTAGTACAAGTATGACTTTTGTCCCATTGGTGGCGCTACAGTCAAAGGATCATCAAAGTGGTTTAACGTGGCTAAGATAGCAACACCCTCTTTTTGTTTCTCAGGACATGTATTATGATGATGACGACGTCCAGGGAAAGACGAAGAAAACTCGAAGTAAAATGATCCGAACAGCATCCCTGACTCAGGTGAGGACCAATCAGCTGTTTCCCAAGAACACTCTGTAGTTGTTGATCAGTGATGTGTCGATGAAAATCAATAATCCTAACAGTTACACACTATGATCAGAGGACAAATAGGACAAAGTCTTTAACTGTGTCTCACTTTTCTTCTTTTCTTCTTGGTTCAGCAACCGAACTTCAAACAGAAGTTTGTGGCTCTGCTGAAAAGATTCAAAGTCACTGATGAGGTTTGTAGAAGACAACGTGTCTTCATAAGGGTCATGTTCACTTTTATTGGTTCAGGTTCAGATTTTCAAACTGAGACCTCTCTGAACATTGTCCTCTTACTGTCTTTATATTGTCCTGATGTTCCTCATATTGTCCAAATAATTTCCTCATATTGTCCTGATGCTGTCCTCATACTGTCTTCATACTTTCCTCAAAATGTCTCATATTGTCTTTAAAATCAACTCATACTGTCCTCTTATTGTTTTCATGTTGTCCTCATATTGCCCTGATAATCTCCTCATACTGTCTTCATATTGTCCTCATAATCTCCTCATACTGTCTTCATATTGTCCTCATAATCTCCTCATACTGTCTTCATATTGTCCTCATAATCTCCTCATACTGTCTTCATATTGTCCTCATAATCTCCTCATTATGTCTTCATATTGTCCTCATAATCTCCTCATACTGTCTTCATATTGTCCTCATAATCTCCTCATACTGTCTTCATATTGTCCTCATAATCTCCTCATTATGTCTTCATATTGTCCTCATAATCTCCTCATACTGTCTTCATATTATCCTCATACTGTCTTCATATTATCCTCATAATCTCATCATACTGTCCTCATATTGCCCTGATAATCTCCTCATACTGTCTTCATATTGTCCTCATAATCTCCTCAAACTGTCTTCATATTGTCCTCATAATCTCCTCATTATGTCTTCATATTGTCCTCATAATCTCCTCATACTGTCTTCATATTGTCCTCATAATCTCCTCATACTGTGTTCATACTTTCTTCAAAATCTCCTTATGTCCTCATACTTTCCTTATATTGTCTTAAAATGTCTTCCTGCTGGGAACTAAAACCTTAATAACCGTCAGATGATAAGTGTCTAAATCAGTGTTCATCAACATTGTTTGATAAATCTTCAGCGGTAGATTCATCTCTGTCCTCTCCTGGTGTGTAAATTGTTCTGTCCTATAACCTCATGATCCTGATCCACTTCAGGTGCTGGACTCTGATCCGGTGGGTCAGAGTCAGGAGGCCGAGGAGGACCTGGACCTGCTGTACGACAGTCTGGAGGTTTACAACCCGAGTGACAGCGGCCCGGAGCTGGACGACAACGACAGCATCCAGAGCACGCCCAAACCCAAACTCAGGTCAGACTGCAGGCATGCACCTCAGCCTCCAACATCCACACACACACACACACACACACACACACACACACACACACACACACACACACACACACACACACACACACACACACACACACACATATATATATTTATACAGTATATATACACACATTGTCTCACTGCCTATATAAAGCCTCACTGTGCTGATTTCTGACCAACAGGCCGTTCTTCGATGGGATTTCTCATTCCAGCTCTCAGACTGAGATTGGGAGTCTCAACAGTCAGAGGAACCAACAGAAAGAACAAACTGCAGCTGTGAGTAGATAGTAGATAGTAGAAGTAGATATCAATATCATATCTACATCTATCTATAGTCTTTATCCAAGATCATGAAGAGGACACTTATTCACATAAAACACACAGGTCAGTAATGTGGATGTGATCTCTGTTGAGCTCTGAACATAACTAAAGTTCAGGATCAAAAAAAAAAATTTGTTGCATCATGTGAATATATGAATATTGTTGTAGGTCAGAGTGTGTAACTACTCTCTGTAGGTCAGAGTGTGTAACTACTCTCTGTAGGTCAGAGTGTGTAACTGCTCTCTGTAGGTCAGAGTGTGTAACTACTCTCTGTGGGTCAGAGTGTGTAACTGCTCTCTGTGGGTCAGAGTGTGTAACTGCTCTCTGTAGGTCAGAGTGTGTAACTGCTCTCTGTAGGTCAGAGTGTGTAACTACTCTCTGTAGGTCAGAGTGTGTAACTGCTCTCTGTAGGTCAGAGTGTGTGACTGCTCTCTGTAGGTCAGAGTGTGTAACTGCTCTCTGTAGGTCAGAGTGTGTAACTGCTCTCTGTAGGTCACTCTCTGTAGGTCAGAGTGTGTAACTACTCTCTGTGGGTCAGAGTGTGTAACTACTCTCTGTAGGTCAGAGTGTGTAACTACTCTCTGTAGGTCAGAGTGTGTAACTACTCTCTGTAGGTCAGAGTGTGTAACTACTCTCTGTAGGTCAGAGTGTGTAACTGCTCTCTGTAGGTCAGAGTGTGTAACTACTCTCTGTAGGTCAGAGTGTGTAACTACTCTCTGTAGGTCAGAGTGTGTAACTACTCTCTGTGGGTCAGAGTGTGTAACTGCTCTCTGTGGGTCAGAGTGTGTAACTGCTCTCTGTGGGTCAGAGTGTGTAACTGCTCTCTGTTGTCATTAACAGGCGACAGAGGTGCTTTCTTCAGAGCATCCTGGAGCTCAGGGGCCTCAATTCCCTGATGAGTCCAGAGGAGAAGAAGCCAGGGTAAGTGTGGACCATCTGTTTATCAGGACACACACACACACACACACACACACACACACACACACACACACACACACACACACACACACACACACACACACACACACACACACTTGCCCCTTACCTTCTCCTTACCGATGACAACTAAATGCCATAAACTTAACTCTGACCTGAACCCTAAAACCAAGTCTTGACCCCGAAACAAGGCTTTGAAGAAATGTCCTCACTTTTGAGAAGTGTCCTCATTCTGTTGTAAAATAAAACTTGTTTCGGTCCTCACTTTGTAGAAAATACAAGAACACACAAACACAGGCCCTTCTTCTTTTTCTCTCCACAGGAAGTTGAGGATGATGTTGCCATGGGAACAGATGCAGGCCCGGCTGCCAAACTCTGTAAAACTGAGTCCCAACCACAAATGTCACCGAGGTACACACACACACACACACACACAAATTATGTAACACAAAAAGTGAGTAAATTTATGTGAGTTGCCATAGAAACCTGAGCTCACGATAAACCTCTTCAGTCAAATATACATATATATAAATAGTATATTTGACTGTAAATGGAGCATCATTTACTAAATGAACATCATGCTGTATTGAAGAAGACTTGAAACTAGAGATTGAGACCATAAACTCATGTTTACAATGTTTACTGAGGGAATAAATCAAGAGAGAAGTAGAGTCATTTTCTCATAGACTTCTATACAACCAGAGGAGTCGCCCCCTGGTGGACAGCAGAGAGAATGCAGCTTTAACACATGAAGCAATGGCTTCTCTTTAAAGAACCAGAGGTTGATGACTAGAGGTAAAACAGGAAGTCATCTGTCTGTCTCTCTGGTGTCTTCGCAGTAAGACAGGAAGTCAGCTGTCTCGCCATCCCTGGACCGCCTCCACGAAGGACAGACAGAACTCTAGAGGGACAGACAGAACCAGCAGCGTGGACAGTGAGACTTCTTCTGACTACAGGATACCTGCTCCACAGGTGAGACAGACAGACAGAACATTAATAATATTGTTTTGTTTCAAGGTTTAGATCTGGTTTGACAGTTAGATCCGGTCCAGGTTCCGGTCCAGGTTCCGGTCCAGGTTCGGATCAAGGTCCAGGTTTTTGTATCATATGTTCTTGGGTCCACACAGGTTGCCAGGAAGTCGGTTCTGGATCAGCTGAATCACATCCTGTTCTCTGATGATCAGATTCCTGATTCCATCATCCTGATCAACACCACAGACTGGCAGGGACAGGTCTCTCTCTCTCTCTCTCTCTCTCTCTCTCTCTCTCTCTCTCTCTCTCTCTCTCTGTCTGTCTGTCTGTCTGTCTCTCCATCCGTCTCTCTCTGTTTGTGTATACCTTCAGTACAGTAACATGTTGATACTCTCTGAGGACAGACTGTCTCCTCTGTGTCTTCAGTATCTGTCGGAGCTTCTCTTTGATCAGCCAATCGTCTGCACCGTCTCATCAGCTGACGTCCAGGCCGCCTTCAGCGCCGTCATCAGCCGCATCCAGAGATTGTAAGAGGCAATATTTACGTCCATATCCATGATGTCACTGAGCGTGAACGTTTATGAGTTACACTAAGCTCATGAAGGACTTGGATATCAACAGGTTTTTGGATTTGAACAAACATCTCAACACCGAGAAGGTGTTTGAAGGAATGAGAGAGGGAGGCTGAGTTCACGCGGTCCAACAAGTCCTCCACCTCTGGAACATAGTTTATCTCCTGATGTTCCACTTTGATACATTTGACGTGATTAACAACGTGTTAGGACATCGACCCGTCAAACACAGGAGACAAATACGTTGACGTTGGATTCTTTTACGTTGATCAGAATATGAACGACTGCATGTAAACGTGAATATTAGAGGAATATTAATTTAATTATCCATGTAAACAGATTATTAGGAATATTGTCTTTTTGGAATAAAGTGAGACCCAGATGATTTGCTGCATGTGTCTTCCAGCTGTAACTGTAACTCACAGACTCCGCCCACTGTGAAGGTGGCGGTGGGCGGAGACCAGAGCTACCTGAGCACCGTCCTCTCCTGCTTTGTGGAGCAGCTGGCCAGCAAGACGCCCGATTGGCTGAGCTACGTCCGCTTCCTCATCCTCCCAGTCGGTACGCACGGACTCCAACACATCGTCCTCTGTGAACCGTCTCGCCGGGAGCCCCCCGTGACGCTCCATTTGTTTGTTATCTCCTCAACAGGACCCCACCCGCTGGCCAAGTACCTGGCCGCCCTGGACAGTAAATTCAACAGCCTGTTCATGGACGCCGGCTGGAGGGAGCTGTTTGGACGGATGGAGCCTCCTCCTCTTGGTATGAGAGACTGACCTCTGACCTTTGTCGTGTCTCTTCATGTTCATGTCGTGTCTCTCTCTCTGTGTCTCATCTGTCTCTGTGTCTCTGTGTCTCTCTCTCTCTGTCTCTCTCTCTCTCTCTCTCTGTCTCTCTGTCTCTGTCTCTGTCTCTGTCTCTGTCTTGTGTCTCTGTCTCTCTCTCTGTCTCTGTCTCTCTGTCTCTCTCTCGCTCTCTGTCTTGTCTCGTGTCTCGTGTCTCGTGTCTCCGTCTCCGTCTCTGTGTCTCCGTCTCGTGTCTCCGTCTCGTGTCTCCGTCTCGTGTGAAGACGTGCTCTTTGTTGGACAGATCCCGTTGGAGTAGCAGCTCGAGTGTCTCAGTATCTGAGCGGAGCGGCTGTTTCTCACCTGTGTCCGATCTCAGAGGCCATGCTCACCTGCAAACACAAGAGGTACTTTCTTGTGATGTGTTCAAGGACCACTTCATAGGCCGATCTCTGTTCATGAGGGCTCTCTGAGTTCTTTAACGTTAAATGTCGACCAAAGGACACATGTATTTACACAGAAACTAAAAGAGGAAGTGAAGTGTGAAAATATAAATCACTAAACTTCCTGTTAAACCAGGAAACTGTAAGATCCCATTGACATTGAATGCACCACAAGCTTCAGCAGATTTAAATATTGATAAGAGAAATAATGGCCATGAGGTACTGTAGAGATTTTAACGGTTTATAAAGTTCACCACAGCAGCATCTAGTGGACATTAGAGGAAACAGTGCAAAACGTTTTTAAATGTATGATTAATTTGTTAATGTTTCATGAGTTCATGTCTGTTCTGCTGCTGTCTGATCTGGTTCTTGCACAGTCCCGACGACGACTCCTGTCAGAAGTTTGTTCCTTTTATTGGGGTAAGAAATACTGTTGAATACTGCTATTACTAAAAGTACTGCATCTATTATTCTGGTTACTAACTGTAAGTACATTGTTATTACAGACACCTGAACTAACCACAGACACAACACCTGAACTAACCACAGACACTAGACTATCCCTCTGTTATTACAGACACCTGAACTAACCACAGACACCAGACTGTCCTACTGTTATTACAGACACCTGAACTAACCACAGACACCAGACTGTCCTGTTATTACAGACACCTGTTATTACAGACACCTGAACTAACCACAGACACCAGACTGTCCTACTGTTACTGTCCAGACACCAGACTGTCCTACTATTATTACAGACACCTGAACTAACCACAGACACTAGACTGTCCTACTGTTATTACAGACACCTGAACTAACCACAGACACTAGACTGTCCTACTGTTATTACAGACACCTGAACTAACCACAGACACTAGACTGTTAACGTGACTGTTTAACACCTGAACTAACACTTAGGATTTATGGGAAATGGAGTTTGACTGTCCTACTGTTATTACAGACACCTGAACTAACCACAGACACTAGACTGTTACTTTAAAGACGACTGAAAACAGAAATATTGAATGAGGCAGAATTATTAACGATTATTATTATTATTATTATTATTATTATTATTATTATTATTATTATTATTCTCTATAGTACATGCAGAGTCTTGTTGCCATGGAGATATCAGAGGATGATGTGCTTCCTGTTGCTGCTGCAGCATGTTTCTGTGTTGACATGAGGTCACATGTTCTGTGTCTGTCCTCAGCTGGTGAATGTCGGCATCGTGGAGCAGAACCTCCGGTCCATCTCAGGTAGACCGGTCTCACCTGTCTGCTCCTCACCTCACCTTTAGATAAAGATATATATATATATATATATATATATATCTTTATTTTCATTATATTTATTAAACTGATATATATATATATATATATATATTTATTTTCATTATATTTATTTAACTGATTATATGGTTTTAATGCATTCATTTCTTTACATTTTCTTCACCAAATCTTTGTGGAGACAAATATTCTTAAAGTCGAACATAATAAATACAGAAAACACAAAACTTTAATTTGAGAAGGAGATCCAGTGTGTAACGACCGGGGAACCACAGGAGAAGGACGGCTCAGAGACAGGGCTGGTGTCAAAAGAATAGTCTTTAGTTTCTGGGGTCGGTACACAGGTGAGCAGGATCAAACACCAGGAATACAATAATCAGGG
Organism: Anoplopoma fimbria; assembly: GCF_027596085.1. Taxonomy (NCBI): domain Eukaryota; kingdom Metazoa; phylum Chordata; class Actinopteri; order Perciformes; family Anoplopomatidae; genus Anoplopoma; species Anoplopoma fimbria. Next base: position 14,306 of record NW_026551909.1, on the reverse strand, counting down.
AATCGCTGGAACGCTAGACAATAAATGAACTAAGACGAACTGGCAACGAGGAAGAAACACAGGGACTTAAATAGACTAGGAGGAGGAGTTAATGATGACCAGGTGAAATGAATCAGGGCGTGGTAGAAATCACAAGAGCGGGAAACACAGGGGCAGGAAGTGGAGACTCTGAAACGAGAGGAGAGGTAAGTAACAAAATAAAACAGGAAATCACAGAAAACAACACGAGACAACTAAGAAGCAGGGTGAGACCTCACACAGTGGCTCTTCACACCAGTGCTTTTATTTTTATGTTTACTCAAGTCATTATTGTTATTATTTTTACTGATTTTATTTAGTTATAAGAATGTACAAACAATCATCCATACCATTTTTAATTAATAAAGAGAGAAAAAACTCTTAAATTAGAAGGTTATAATAAAAACGATATAAAGAAAATGTATAAAATAAAAATCATAATAGAAAATAGTAAGACAAAAATAAAATATATAATAATTATAATATAACATTTTAAATAAAAAAGATTTTATCATCGCCATCATTTTGGACAGACGATTTAAGGGACTCAAAATTACATTTAAATTAATAACAATTTAAAAGATTGGCTTGAATATATATAAATATATATATATTTATATATATATATATATATAATATATATATATATTTATGAATATGCAATTTGCCTAATATAGAATATATAATAGAAAGCAAATAAAAGTACACAAACTGTTATTAACATCTGAAATAAACACATTTGTTTGATTCTTCTCACCTGCTTTTTTCCTCCACAGTTGACTCTGATGACATCATCCTGGGATCTCCTCCCTCCCAATCAGGAGCACCGATCAGCCTCACCTCCACTCCCCCTCTCCCCTCCACCAGGTACTTCCTGTTTCTTTTGAAATGAAGGTGGGTCTGATTAGAACCATAATCTGCATCCTGTGTCTCCTCCTCTTCCTCCTCTCTGTCCAGCTGTCCGGGGGAGGTGATGGGACTGCAGGTGGACTACTGGAGCAGTCCGGGAGGAGGAGGAGGAGGAGGAGGAGGAGGAGGAGGAGGAGGAGGAGGAGAGCGAAGGAAGGAGGTGGGGATGAAGAACACTCTGAAGAGCAACTTCCGCTGTCTGCAGGTGTCGAGGATCAGCGGAGGAGAACTGATGAGCATGACGGTGGTTACCAAGGAGAAGAACAAGAAAGGTGAGGAAGAGGAGAGATGATGATGATGATGGTGATGATGATGATGATGATGATGATGGTGATGATGGTGATGATGTGATGATGATGATGGTGATGATGATGATGATGATGATGATGATGATGATGGTGATGATGATGATGATGATGGTGATGATGGTGATGATGATGATGATGGTGATGATGATGATGATGTGATGATGATGATGATGATGACGATGATGATGATGGTGATGATGATGATGATGATGATGATGATGATGGATGATGATGATGATGATGATGATGATGATGATGATGGTGATGATGATGATGATGGTGATGATGATGATGATGATGGTGATGATGATGATGATGATGATGATGATGATGATGGTGATGATGATGATGATGATGATGGATGATGATGATGATGTGATGGTGATGATGGTGATGATGATGATGATTATGATGATGATGATGGTGATGATGATGGTGATGATGATGATGATGTGATGATGGTGATGATGATGGTGATGATGATGATGATGATGATGATGATGATGGTGATGATGTGATGGTGGTGATGATGATGATGATGATGATGATGATGATGTGATGATGGTGATGATGATGATGATGGTGATGATGATGATGATGATGGTGATGATGATGATGGTGATGATGATGATGATGATGATGATGATGATGATGGTGTCTGTCAGTCATGTTCCTCAGTAAGAAGATGAAGGAGAAGGAGGCGGAGTCAAGGAGTCAGCTGATCGAAGGCATCAGCAGACTGATCTGTACCTCCAAACACCAACACACACTGAGAGGTACACACACACACACACACACACACACACACACACACACACACACACACACACACACACACACACACGGTGCCATCAGTGTGTATCAGGTGTGTGAGTGACGCCGTGTGTCTCAGTCTCCATAGACGGAGTGGAGTGGAACGATGTGAAGTTCTTCCAGCTCGCTGCTCAGTGGCCGACTCACGTCAAACACTTTCCTGTGGGGATCTTCAGCTACAACAAACCCTGAACCTCTTTCTTTTTTCTTTTGTGCTGATCAGAACCTTGAGTTTTATGATCCGTTGCACCACTAATATTTACTACTTAATGTACATTCTGTTCACAGCCTCCAGTGTGTTTTCACATGGAGTTTAAACATTAATTTCTGTGAGCAGAGATGCTGAAGAAGGTTTGAGTCTTTAGGATGACATGAAGAGGCAGAAGGTGTTTTAAAATAGTCCCAGCTGGGGAGAAGGTACAGACTACAGTACCCATGATCCTCAGCTGATTCTGTTGTTAGGGAGCTCAAATCCAAAATGTGAATTGATTCATATTTATGAAACAATCAAACAAACTGTCCAAAGTTCATCCTTCAGAATGAGAAGGTTGTGTATTAAACGTTGTTTTTCTAGTGTTTGTGTTTGTTAGCCTGTCACACTGCCTCCCACCGCTCAGCCAACAGATTCAACCCTTTAAAAAGGCAGTTAGCAGTTTTGTACAATATGTGAAAAAACTGGTTGGATGTTTGAAACAATAAACAAAACTGTAAATTGACATCTTTTCATTGTCTTACATCATCATTTCCATTATTGCTCCATAATCACGATGGAGGCCGACACCAGCTGCTCTGTTAGTTTGACGTCTTTACGCCTTAGAGCCGCTTAAACAAAGTAAAGAACAGAGTTTGACTTTCTTGTGTTGGTGGTCTGTCACTGATCTTTTGAAGGAATAGTCTGACATTTTGGGATGTTCTGGTACCGTTCTTACCTTCACATTAAGACTGGAAACAGGAAACAGCGAGCCACCTGTCTGAACGTCACAACGTTGCTTACTTTTGGAAAAGTAACCTGATGAAGGTCTACGTACCGAAACGTTGTGACAAAAAAATACCTATATGCAGGTGAAGAAGGCAGTGTGCGGGAGTTTTTTTGTTCTATAGATTAGTATGTCAAAAACTTTAAAAAAAATCATAGACTACATGAACCTTTTGGACGAACTATACTATAACTTTTTGTCATGAAAAAAAAGTCATAGTATAGTATTTAAGAAAAGTCATAAAAAAAGTCATAGTATATTTTGTCAAAAGTCATGAAAAAAAGTCATATTACAGCATGTCAAAAATAAAGTAATATTATAGTATGTTGAAAAAAAAGTCATAGTATAGTTTGTCTAATAAAATGTTGAAAAATGTAGTAAAATTAGTCCTGGAAAAAGTCATAATAAAATAAGTTGACATTTTTTAGAAATAATTTATTGGTTGAAATGATTAAACATACTACAAAATACTAGCATGACTTTTTTTCATGACATGACATGATTCGACATACTATACAATTACTTTTTCTTGTGAAATTATTCAACAGAATTCACTATAACTTTTTTTTTACATTTTTCAACATGCTAAACTATTACTTTTTTTAGTGACTTTTTTCAACATAATATTCTGACTTTTTGACATTTTTATATGCATTATACTATGACTCTTTTTCATAAAATTTTCAACATAATATAGTTTGAATTTCAACATACTATAATATTACTTTTTTCATGACATTTTCTGACATACTATACTATGACTTTTGTTTTGTGAAATTATTCAACATACTTTACTATGATTTATAAAACTGTCATGAAAAACAATCATACAATAGTATGTCGTAAATTGACATTAAAAAGTCATTGTTTCCCGAAAAATAATGACGATGAATAGCATGTTGAAAAATGTAAAAAAAATAAAATCCTGGTATAGTTTGTTGAATAATTTGTCGAGAAATATTATGAAAAAAGTATACTATGTTAAAAAATGTAATGAAAAAAGTCATTTAAATACAGTAAATAGCGTTTTTAAGTTTATATTAAAGAATATTTTTACTATGATTACTCCTTGTCTTGCTGTTCGGGGGATAATCATGCTACAGGTTTTAGATATTTAGTTCCCTTAATGCTTTGAGTTAGGAAAACAGGAATAATCTTATTATACAATCATGTTGAAAATAAATGTGACTTGGACTTGTTATTTCTGTGGACAGAATCACAGAGATAAATATTCATAAACATTCAAGAGGAAAGACAACACTCTACTTTAATATTTGAAGAAAGGACACTGCATTCTTTTGTCAGATAACATGCAACAGCGCTCATGTTTACATCATCCAATAGGCAGCTGCTGTTTTCAAACAGCCAATCATATCACAGAACATCATTAGGACTGTCTCTCCTTCTTTGTGTTCTTTGAGGTTACGTATGCGTCACAAACACTCACACACAAACATACATGATTATTTTTTCTCAAACATTTTAGATCAACTCAACTGAGGAGAGTCTCTGTTCTAAAGAGTTCATGGTCTTAGTAAATACCTTAAACTCTGGAGCCTAGGTTCCTTTGCTTAATTCTTTTTCAAAATGAACTACATTTCAAACTCAGTGCAGATATTCATTGAGGTGCAACACTACTCATCCAGTCGCCTTTAACATCAAAAGTCTTTCAGGATTTTAGTTAGAAGTTAAAAGCATCAGCTGCTTCTTTCATAAATACGGCTGCTCTTCGTCACTACTGTGGCTGCGGTTCAAAGTCCTTCAACAACATCATTAAAATGGTTTATGTTCTAAATTGCTCAAAGGTACAGATGAAGAATTTATAAAGCATGGTTGGAAGGTATGTGAGGATGAAGACGGCCAAGTCTTAGAGGTCACCAGCACTCAGCAGCCAGAGACCAGACCAAGAGGGACACCAGAGAAAGACAAAGAGAGGTTTCATGAGTCTTTGAGGGTTCCACAATAACCTTTAGAAACACATTTTTCAAGAACACACAGAATCTATCAGGAACTTTTAATGGGAGCTCTGGAAACCTTTCAAAAATGTTTTGAACCTATGAAGAACTTTAGAGTTAGTCTATTAGAGATTTGTTAAACTGACCAGAAATACTTCTCAGATCATCAAAAGAGCAATTATTATTTCAAACAAAACGAGTTCAAAAACCTGCCAGAGAACTCAGACCACTGTTAGAACTGTTAAATATCCACCAGAGCCTTAAGAGATCAATCTACTGTCAGGAACCTGTTACAAGCTTAAAAATACTGTTCAAACTTTATTTTGACAAATAACAAATAACATTATAGAAACTATCAGGAACCGAACAGAATCCAGAGGTTTATTCTGACCCTTTGAACAAATACCTGGAGCTTGTCCGAATATGCAGGAACCTACCGGAACCTTTAGAAAACCATCTATATCTAAACCCTTAAAAAAACAACACAAACTATAGAAACTGGACAGAAACCAGCAGAACCCTTAAAAGTGTATCCAAAATGACAGGAACCTGTCGCATTATGCAGGAACCTGAAGGAACTTTAAGGAATGCCAGGACTGTCAAAAAGCTGCAGAATCTGTCAGGATCTTTAGAAAGCCATGAAAGTTGTTTTGAATGTGTTAGACCTTTAAAGAACATGATAGAAATATATATGAGTCCAGCAGAATATGACTTTTTTAGCATTTAGAAACCTCAGAAAACCTGTTAGAACCATTAGGAGTTCATCAAGGTTTCAAGAGGCCTGTCAGAACATTAACTCCAGAAACTTTTGGAATGCATTAACTGGAAGGAAGCTGTTACAACCTCTAGATATCCTTCAAACCTTTATACCAATAACACAAATCAAAGGAACCTGTCAGAATATGCAGAAACCTATTGGAACCTTAAGAATTCCCTCAGAACCTTTGGGGATCAGTCAGAAGCAGAGCTTTCAGAATCCTTTTACGTGGCAGTAGGCCTCTAACGAGGAGAAGACAATGTACAATAACCACAGGCTGAAGAACAGGCAGGTGGTAAGGATCTTGGGGATTCTGGGTCCACCGAGCTCCCCGCCGATCTCGGGCCGGCGGCGGTAGATGAGGACGCCGATGCAGATGAAGGCAAAGATGGTGAAGAGTGTGACGGAGAAAGCGAGCGTGCCCGGGTCAACCTTGAACTCCTGGCCCTTGGAGTAGTGGTAGACAGCAGCGATGGACCAGGCCACGCCAATACCCAGGAAGACATTGACAGCGTTACTTCCTGTCACGTTGCCGATTGAGGCGTCGGCGTATTGGTCCTGGATAGCTGCCACCTTACTGGCAAAGGTGTCTGAGGGAGAGAGGAAGTGCTGTGTTTGAGATCCATCAAGTCCATTTAACTGCAGAATTGATTAGTGCAGGATAAGAGTTTACTGGTCCTGGTTAGTCCTCCTCAGCCTGTGAAAACAGTTGTCTAATGTCTTCTGTGCCACTGGAGGGCTAAATAAGCTTGGGCTTGGAGATTTCTAAAATAAAGTTTTTGTTACAAACTGGAGGTGTGGGGTTTAAAGATGTGGCTGTTTACCAGGCAGTGAAATGACACAATCCTTGAATTATTGAAAATGTAAGATTTTTTTTTTTTTTTGGTGTTTGACCCATACTAGGGACTAAAAGTCAGGATATCAAAATCATATCTCAACATGTTACAGCGATTTCTGTTAATCTGTCTCACAAGTCAAACTGCTTTATGGAAGCGAAAGTAGACTTCCCCTGAAGAGAGTAAACAAACCCAGATTACCAATCCTGCTTTCACTGCCATCTAGTGGTGGCTGAATGTACAACTAATCACACCTGTACACACCTGTGATGCTGGGTGTTGAGTTTAGATCTTGTGCCAGGTTAAGTTTATGCTTGGCAGACTCTTTACCATTTTTACAAATCTTTTGAAGACACTTTAGACAACAGCATCAGCCAAATGAATTCAAAGTATTGTACTGTAATTGGAAGTGAATCAGACCTGGTACAGATGTGCCCAAAGCTACGAACACCACAGCGGTGACGGAGTCTTTTAGGCCGACGGTGCAGCCGAAATGCGACGCCAGGTCACCGATGAATGCCGTCAGAATTCCGATGACGGAGATGGACACGACGAAGCAGGCCCAGCCGTTCAAATAGTCTGTGGGAGGAACTAAGGCAAACAGAAGCTTCCAGAAGACGGTGAGGAAGTGCATGACGTAGTCAAAACAGGAGGGCAGCTTCTCCTCGCCACATTCATCATCGTCATCATCACCTGAGAGGGAGGCAGAGCCAGGAGTCAACACTGATTCACATACTGTATAAAGCTTGGGCAGGTTATATTAGATTGTCTCAGGTCAAGTTCTTACCAGAGCTGACTGTGATGGCCTCCACAAACTGCTCTCTCCAGCTGTTAGTCCCGATCACCAGGGCCAGGTTGGTCTTCTTAAGGAGTTTATCCACGGTGCTCTGAAAGACAGCAGATCAAAGGAAGCTACACAGTGAATCACCAAGGTCAAACAATGACATATAGAGAGGCCCAGAAACAAGTGTTCCTCTTTGTTCAAAAGATCCCATCAGATTGGTCACCTATCTAAAGATCTGACCGCATGTGTTCATTTGGATACTTGAATTATGACATCAGTTAAACAGAAACTGTTCCCACCTTGAACTCGTACGACTCCTCTATGACCACCTCCATTTTGATGTGCTCTCCCAGCATTGGCCGACCCATCTCTGCTATCCTCCTCTCCTCCTCCTCCCTTTTGGTCAAAACCTCCTCACCCCCCTCATCTGAGAGACAGAGAGAGAGATGAGAGAGAAAGAGAGAGAACGAGAAGGAGTGAGGAGAGAACGAAAGAAGGATAAAGACAAGGAGAGAGAAGGAGAGGGTGGATGTTGGATGGTATAAGTATGCCATATTAATGTCATAAAAATGTCATGAAATTGTTATAGTATAGTATGTAATAAAAACATCAAAGCATTATATGTCTTAAAGAGTCATTGGATGAATAGAGACTGATAGACAGATCGATTGATGGATGGAAGGACAGATGAATTTGAGGTGAATGAATGAAGATAGACTGATGGGTGGACAAACAGACGGACGTACCTGCGATGTTGATAATGGCGGAGGGGCGGGGTGGTCTCGTCCCTGGACCTTCCTGTAGACGTCTCTGCCTGAACAGGAAAACAGAAACTCGAGTCAAAAACGGAACCTCAACCAGAGAAAGTCACATCTCCATTCAGAACAACAACAACCACAACCAAAAATCTAAATAAATAAATCTGTTGAGGTTGGTTTTTGATTGGATGGATGAAAACCAATAGATTGCATTTCGTGACTATTTCACAAAATGCTGTGTGACTGCCATGGACATTAAAGTGTTTCACTCTGTTATTGTCCTATTGTGGACAATAACACATTTCCACGTGGGGAGGTGTCTGACCACACAGCTGTTTGTCTGCTCAGGAGTGAAACAGGACAAATGAACTCAGGTTCACAAGAAATGTTCCAGTATTATGTCTCTACTGATGAGATAATGTAGAGAACGTGTTTGTGTTCACCCACCTGTTTTGACGAATCCACCTGAAAGGATAGAACATATGAAACAAGAAGTCCAAATTAGTTCTGATATTACAGCCAGTTTTCATTTTAATTCTAAAATGAACCAAACTGTATTTCAGAGATATCATGAATGAGACAAACAGCAGGACGGAAAAGGAAACATTAGAGCAGCTTACCGACTTCCTGAAGCAACACAGCTGAAGAGAAGAAACAGAGGAGATGAAATCAGACAGAAAAAAGAAGCAGAAAAACATAACAGATAAAAAGAAACAAGAAGTTAAAAAAGAGGAGCCCAGATCTTCTGAAGATGCAGAGTTTAGTTTGGTTGCTATATCAACATTTTTTATCATCACTCTAGAAAACGAGTCATTTGCAGATGAAGATGACTCGGTCCTGATCTGACTGAGAATACAATAACAGGACTGTGTTCAAATCCAGATGAAGGTATCAAGTAAAAAGAACTTCACTCTGATGATCATGAAGTGACTCAGGAAACAAACATGAAAAGACATCTGTGTTCAAACGTTTGCTGTTTCTGTGTCAAAGTAGTTAATCATGGATTATGTTTAGTGTTTAAATGAAGGCACACACAGGCAGGTTTACTGGGACAGGGACAAACAGACCACAAGCACACCTGTCCAAACTGTCCTAACATATTCAAACCTCTTCAGACCTGTCCTAAACTGTCGCACCATGTCCCAGCCAGTCAAAAGCCGTCCTCTTCTGTCCTAAAATGTCTGAACCTGTTGTAACGTGTCCAAACATGTCCAGTCGTTCTCTGGTCTTGTCAGTTTCATTCTGTGGTAACCAGTCCCCACAGGTCTAACCTTGTCCAGACCTGTCTTGCCCATGATTAACTAACCACCCCATCCTGTCCTAACCCGACAGTCCCAGTCCCTCCAGAGCTGTCCTCAAGTGTCCAACAATGCCCCAACCAGTGGAAAGCACCCCATCCTGTCCCTACCTGTCCCAGTATGTCCTAGACCATTATAGCGTTCCCCTTACCCATCCGATCCAACCAGTCCATGCATTCACCCTTATTTCTAACCTCTCCACACCAGTTCTAACTAGTCCTAACTTGTCCAAAACTGTACAATCATAAAGTGTCCCACCAAGTACCGACCAGAATAAAGTACCCCATCCTGTCCTAGCCAGTCCCAACATGTTCTACTCATTCCTAACCTTTCCAAGCCCGTTTCACTTGTCCCCAACTACTCCAGACTAGCCCCTATCACGAAACCAGTCCAAACCTGTTTTAACCTGCCCTAATTAGTCCCACCATGTCCTAACTATTCTAACTAGTTCTTACCTACCGACACCTTAAACAACTATTCTCAGCCAGTCCATCTCCTGGTCAGTCCCAAGTTGAGGTGGAGGAGGACGGGGTGGGCTGTCAGTGTCCCATGTGAAACCAAAAGACAACTTACTTTAACTTACTGTTGTTACATGACTTATGTTCTAAACTAATGCCAAGTTATTTAACAAACGTACTTATTTGAACCCAAACCAGGATCTTTCTTTAAACCTAACAGAGGAGTTTTGTTGCCGTAAATTGTTTTGTTTTAATTCACAAAGTAAAGTTTGACTTCTTCAACATAGCTGCAGTTTGGCCCGTCTGAGGCATTAGAACGACAGTAACGATGACCACCGATGAGGCCCATTCAATCGGCTGATAACGTTTAGGTTGGGTGGTGGAAGGAGGAGGCAGCACAGCGACAGCAGCAGGAGCAAACCGAACAAAAGCAGGAAAAGAGTGCTTCAAGGTAGATGAAGGAAAGGTCAGAGGTGTCTCTTCACACCTGTCCATCTCCTCTGGTTCCAACACGGCTCCAGCAGCTCTATGTAGAAGCTGGCCTGCTTATCGTACTCATCATGGTCAATTACTCTAACTGCTATGGTCTTCCTGTGGACGACAGAGTACAGTGGGAGGGGAGGTCAGGGGTCATGCGTTAGTTCACCAACACACATTCAAACACACTCATAGAGGCCGACAGATGCCATCTGACAGGACTCCGTCGTCATGGTGTCTGAGTCACCGTTGCAACACCATGGCAACAGGGATGAGCTCACCTCATGTGGCCAGCAGGGAGGAGGTTAAAGTCACAATGAAAAATATTGGTATTTCCATCATGGTAACACCTAACTGAAGAGGCAATTAACCCAAAACACTTCTTCTTATATCTACAATAGATTGATTGCTGATGTTTTTCCCTGCGAGGTCTTGAGGTGAGCTTGAATTAACAGAGGTTAAAGGTCATTAGTGATGTGGGCGGGGTTACAGCATGGGAAGGCGACACCCCCACCTTTCCTCTCACTCATCTCCAGCAGCTGAGGCTCTCCCATCTCTAGGAAGAAGTTCTTGTTTTTCTCATATTCTTCATCATCAATTATATTGATCTGAATAGTTTTGCTGAAACAGAAAAAAACACAGAAAGGTTGCAGAAGGAGAAGTTTGCAGACCGTTTAGGCGTAATGAGGAAAACATGGTGACGAAAGATACCAGAGACGTAGAGTTAGAAGCTGCAGGGAAACAGCCGCGGAACAACATTTACAGAAACGTAACAACGTAACAGCGTAACAATGTAACAATGTAACAATGTAACAACGTAACAACGTAAAAATGTAACAACGTAACAACGTAAAAATGTAACAACGTAACTGCAACGTAACAACGTAACAACGTAAAAATGAAACAACGTAACGCTGCAACGTAACGTAACAACGTAACAACGTAACAACGTAACAACGTAACGTAACAACGTAACAACGTAACAACGTAACAACGTAACAACGTAACGTAACAACGTAACGTAACAACGTAACGAACAACGTAACAACGTAACGTAACAACAACGTAACAGCTACAATGTAACGCTGCAACGTAACGCTAACAACGTAACGCTACAACGTAACGCTATAACCTAACGCTACAACAACCTAACGCTACAACGTAACGCTACAACCTAACGCTACAACCTAACGCTACAACCTAACGCTACAACCTAACGCTACAACGTAAAATGAAACCTAAATTAACGGTCACTTTACTGTGCCGATGTGAGGGTTCCGGGACAGAGGATGTGAGGGTCTAAGGACAGAGGATGTGAGGGTCTAAGGACAGAGGATGTGAGGGTCTAAGGACAGAGGAGGTGAGGGTCTAAGGACAGAGGAGGTGAGGGTGTAAGGACAGAGGATGTGAGGGTCTAAGGACAGAGGAGGTGAGGGTGTAAGGACAGAGGATGTGAGGGAAGGACAGAGGATGTCTAAGGACATGTGTACAGATTGTAAAGCCCTCTGAGGCTAATTTGTAATTTGTGATTTTGGGCTATACAAAATAAACTGAATTGAATTGAATTGAATTGAACTTAAGATACTACTTAACGTTCTCTGACAGAATAGAAAAAGCATTGTCATTCAACGTTTCCATGGTTTGCAGAAATGTACAATGGCAATAGTTCTTTGCTGCTCAACTCTTCTGTCAATGTCTGAAAGGATTGACATAATTTTATGTTTGAAACTTTGTGATCAATTAGATGAAACCTAGATGCTGATTCGATTAAAGATAAGTGATTTGCTTCCAGTTTAGACCAGTTTGACTTGAGGTCCTAAATGATTCAGTGACCCAACATGAAGAAACCAGCTGACACAGTTAGAGGGTTTGTTTGGAGGCTTCACAGGGCCGCAGGCTACCAGAGCCCTGATTGGACACATCCACTGTGTGTGTGTGTGTGTGTGTGTGTGTGTGTGTGTGTGTGTGTGTGTGTGTGTGTGTGTGTGTGTGTGTGTGTGTGTGTGTGTGACTGAGTGTGTATAGGCCCCGGCGGCGTGGAAAGACAAAACCGCCTTCATGCATTTCCATGTTTATTTAATATGAGCAGATTGATGGTTTGGAGGTTTGCCCTCTGTGATCTACAGTCTGTATCCTGACGGAGTGTGAAAGGAAAAGTCCTGCAGTTAAGTTTTATTTATAGATTGATTTCTTATACAGCAATCAATTACATTTGAGATTTGAATGTTTGTTTACACCAAGTTCTTAAAATAAAAGAGCAGAAGATTGTTTTTTTATATCTTTTCAAAGTTAAATTTATGACACATATAAAAAACCAACTATACAATCAGTATGTTTGACCTTTTATTATTCTAATAATTACATTTAAAGTGGATTTATGTTTCGTGTTTAATGCTAAAGTGAAGTTATTGATGGTCAAACATTTTATTAAAGCTGAAGATATCAGACAAGCTGACTGAGAGATGATATAAAGAGATGAAGATTCATGTTCCAGTGTTATTTGTGTTCTCTCAGTATAACGGGCTGCTAAATGTTCAGAGTACTTATTCAGTATGAGGTGTTCTTTTCAGGCCACAGAGTGCTGGACAAACTAACACCATATGTTTCATTATGCTCCTAAAATATGACGCTCTAAGAGATAAAACCTGTTTTACTTTACTTTCTGTGATAACAGTGTTTTTATTTACACGGTTAACAAACTTATCTGCCAACTCGTACATATGCTGCATCATTGGAAGAAATAAGAAAAAATAAAAGACAATAAAAAGTATTCAAATCCAAATGAAAATAAATGACTGAGGGGAATTGGAACTTCAAAATGTACCAGAAAACCAAAACAAGTTGCTAAAAGCGACACTTTACTAATGAGTGAGCTGTTAACATAAAAACACTGATTGTTGGAGCAAGAGTACAACCGTAAGTCTGCAGTTTACTATCTCAGACAGGTTGACATAAAGAGCATGGTGAGGTAGAGGTGCGGCCTGATGACGACCTCCCTGTGGTCGACTCTGAGAGGAGCCGGCTGCACTCATCTGTCTGCTTTATGGGCCGAGAGCTGGACGATGAGCAGGATCCTGCTGCTGCTCAACACAGGCTGCCCTAATAAGGAAGAGAGCTGCGTGATGTTTATCTGGCCAACACACCGGCAGCACGACAAAAGACATGTGAGACACCGAGCTGGAGATCCACTGCACACTCCAAAGAATAAAGACGACCGCAGCCGGTCAACAAACATCCAACGACCACTAACCCCCAAAAATGGAAAAAAGAAAGAAACATAAGCTAAAAAGGAATTAAAGGAGTACTCTACTCATTTAGTCAGTCACTTGGAAGTTGGAGGACTCACTAGAAACACATTGACAAACTTTGAGGGTTGAATTCACAATCTAGAGTTTTTTTGCAGAAGCTAAACACAAATACGACAAAAGAAACATGCAATCCTCAAGGGAGAAATGCTCCTTTAACTGAGCGTCTCGCTGCTCCTGTGAAACGATCAGGTATTTAAATAAGCTATTATGGAGACATTTGGTGCAAAATGGGTTCTCAATGTAAAAGCAGTCCCACTCACAAAGGCCAGCTCTGATAGAGACACTCAGCATCTTCAGAGAGTTGGTGGTGGATATTAAACTCTGTCATGTTTCAATAAGCTTTAAGCCTCTGCACCTCGTGGGTCGGCTCTGTATCTTTCTTTTTCTCTCCATCGTTCTGCCAACAAAGATAACTGATAATCGGGCGGAGAAAAGTCCGTTTTTGAATTAATAATAAGTGAAACTAGAAGAAGTTGCTCTGTGATTATGGATCAAACTATAGAAATTGTGAAACTGGAACGATGACTCACAGTGAAGTTCATCGTCTGTTTGAAACAGTTTGCTCAAAGCTCGATGGTGAGCTGCTGACCGCTAACACGTGAGCCAGCTGGAAACATTCTCTATGAGCGTCTTTCTTTTCTCTGAGCTCT
>NW_026551908.1:0-3285 GCF_027596085.1 Anoplopoma fimbria | reverse complement strand
AAGCATCTGAATACTTTAACCAGACTGTAGTAAAGCATCTGAATACTTTAACCAGACTGTAAAGCATCTGAATACTTTAACCAGACTGTAGTAAAGCATCTGAATACTTTAACCAGACTGTAAAGCATCTGAATACTTTAACCAGACTGTAAAGTATCTGAATACTTTAACCAGACTGTAAAGCATCTGAATACTTTAACCAGACTGTAGTAAAGCATCTGAATACTTTAACCAGACTGTAAAGCATCTGAATACTTTAACCAGACTGTAGTAAAGCATCTGAATACTTTAACCAGACTGTAAAGTAATACTGAATACTAACCAGACTGTAGTAAAGTATCTGAATACTTTAACCAGACTGTAGTAAAGCATCTGAATACTTTAACCAGACTGTAGTAAAGCATCTGAATACTTTAACCAGACTGTAAAGCATCTGAATAATTTAACCAGACTGTAGTAAAGCATCTGAATACTTTAACAGACTGTAGTAAGCATCTGAATACTTTAACCAGACTGTAGTAAAGTATCTGAATACTTTAACCAGACTGTAAAGCATCTGAATACTTTAACCAGACTGTAAAGCATCTGAATACTTTAACCAGACTGTAAAGCATCTGAACCCTTCACAGCCGCGTCACAGCTCATTTGCATAAAGCCACCAGTCGTCACGTGATTCTTCCCTCCACCACATTTATCAGCCATTTTGCTGCCGTTTCGCATCACGTGGTCCCCGGTGACGTCCGCAGGGTGACGCGGTGACGCAGAGTCCCGTGAGCAGCGTCACAGACAGGTTCACTCAGAGGACTACTTCTCCTCCTGAGGTAACCTTCCGCGTCCGTCCGCCATGACAGCTGGCTCCTCCGCTGCGTAACCTACGTAACCTGCGTAACCTACGTGCGTAACTTACGTAACCTACGCAGCCGACACGACGGCCTGCGGGGCTACCGACAAACCTCAGCTACATGCTAGCAGCTAACAGCGAGCAGCTAGCATGCAGCAGCTGCAGCGCGTAGCGTGTAGCATGTAGCATGTAGCGACACCCACTCCGCCATTTTAGAGGATGACATGTGTGGTGAGCCGGCGGGAGGCCTGTCAGTGTGTCCGCAGAGACCACGGCACCGCGGCACAGCGGCACAGCGGCACACAGCCCCGGGACCAGAGCCCCGGGGCTGTGTGCCGTGTGTCGGTGTCTGTGTGTGTCGGTGGTCTGTGTCTGTGTCTCTGTCTGTACCTGCTGGTCGGTTGTCAGCCTCGCGGACCTCCCTCGCCCCAAAATCCAGAACAAACAGTCCCGTTCGACGTCGGGCGGTGACGTCAGACGCACGGAGGAGAGCACGCAGGCTGTCAGCCCGAGTGACGTCACCACATCACGCACATCACGCACACATCACGCAACATCTCGTCATGGTTTCACACATGAAACTCTTTATTATTATTATTATTATTATTATTATTATACAAGTTATTATTATTATTATTACAAGTTATTATTATTATTATTACAAGTTATTATTATTATTATACAAGTTATTATTATTATTATTATTATACAAGTTATTATTATTATACAAGTTATTATTATTATACAAGTTATTATTATTATTATTATACAAGTTATTATTATTATTATTATTATACAAGTTATTATTATTATTATACAAGTTATTATTATTATTATACAAGTTATTATTATTATACAAGTTATTATTATTATACAAGTTATTATTATTATTATATTATTATATTATTATTATTATTATACAAGTTATTATTATTAATATTATTATACAAGTTATTATTATTATTATACAAGTTATTATTATTTATTATACAAGTTATTATTATTATACAAGTTATTATTATTATTACAAGTTATTATTATTATTATACAAGTTATTATTATTATACAAGTTATTATTATTATTATACAAGTTATTATTATTATTAGTATACAAGTTATTATTATTATACAAGTTATTATTATTATTAGTATACAAGTTATTATTATTATTATTGTTATTATTATACAAGTTATTATTATTATTATTATTGTTATTATTAATTATTATTATTATTTTATTATATCATTGTTATTATTAGTTATTATTGTTGTTATTATTATTGTTCTTAATATTATTATTATTGTTATTAATATTATTGTTTTATTATACAAGTTATTATTATTGTTATTCATATTATTAATAATATTATTGTTTTTATTATTAATAATAATAATTATTGTTAATATTATTATATATTTTGTATTAATATTTTTATTTAATATTTTTATTATTATTGTTGGTTTTATTATTTTATTTTTTATTATTATTACTAATATTATGTTTATTATTATTTTATTATTACTATTTGTATTATTATTATTATATTATTATTTTTATTATTTATTATTTTATTTGTATTATTATTACTAATATTATGTTTATTATTATTTTATTATTACTATTTTTATTATTATTTGTATTATATTATTTTTTATTATTATTATTATTATTTTGATCTATTTGCTTAAAATAAATAAACCGGAAGTAAATAAGTGAGTGACGTCACACGAGGATGATAAAAGAATGTCGACGAGGTTAAAGTCAGACTGTGAACATCCGGGTCTCTCCCCATAATAAACCTCAGGGGTCAAAGGGAATCAGGGAAATATTGTACTTTTACTGTACTACACCTCAGAGGTACATGTTGTACTTTTACTGTACTACACCTCAGAGGTACATGTTGTACACTGTACTTTAACTGTACTACACCTCAGAGGTACATGTTGTACTTTTACTGTACTACACCTCAGAGGTACATGTTGTACTTTACTGTACTACATCTCAGAGGTTTAAGTCCAGACTGTGAACATCCGGGTCTCTCCCCGTAATAAACCTCAGGGGGGTAAAAGTGAAATAGTTAACATTTTAAAATGTCCGCTAGTTTAACTCAAACACTTTCATGACTAAATGTCTTAACATAAGGTTCACATTTCACAGAGAGTCGATGGGTAGTCTGTTCTTTAATTAAGGTGAACCATGATTAAGAATATATTATAATCATTTGGTAATAACAAAATAACCTGCTCATACTTTTTAAATCTTTTTTTTGCATACACAATACCCTCGTGGATTTAGAGTTAAAAGTTATTTGCAAAATATCCTGCAGTTTTTTGTCGACCCATAAATGTAAATAAATGTGAATAGAAACAAAAACTAAAATCTTAAGTTGCTGATTTTGCTTGTAAATTAATTTATATTCATCTAGCAAAACAACATATCTCCC
>NW_026551907.1:0-1550 GCF_027596085.1 Anoplopoma fimbria | reverse complement strand
GTAAAGTATCTGAATACTTTAACCAGACTGTAAAGCATCTGAACCCTTCACAGCCGCGTCACAGCTCATTTGCATAAAGCCACCAGTCGTCACGTGATTCTTCCCTCCACCACATTTATCAGCCATTTTGCTGCCGTTTCGCATCACGTGGTCCCCGGTGACGTCCGCAGACGCGGTGACGCAGAGTCCCGTGAGCAGCGTCACAGACAGGCTCACTCAGAGGACTACTTCTCCTCCTGAGGTAACCTTCCGCGTCCGTCCGCCATGACAGCTGGCTCCTCCGCTGGGTAACCTACGTAACCTGCGTAACCTGTGCGTAACTTACGTAACCTACGCAGCCGACACGAATGCCTGCGGGGCTACAACAAATCAGCTACATGCTAGCAGCTAACAGCGAGCAGCTAGCATGTAGCAGCTAGCGTGTAGCGTGTAGCATGTAGCATGTAGCATGTAGCGACACCCACTCCCGCCATTTTAGGGAGGATGACATGTGTGGTGAGCCGGCGGGAGGCCTGTCAGTGTGTCCGCAGAGACCACGGCACCGCGGCACAGCGGCATTACCAGCGGCACACAGCCCCGGGACCAGAGCCCGGGGCTGTGTGCCGTGTCGGTGTCTGTGTGTGTCGGTGGTCTGTGTCTGTGTCTCTGTCTGTACCTGCTGGTCGGTTGTCAGCCTCGCGGACCTCCTCGCCCCAAAATCCAGAACAAACAGTCCCGTTCGACGTCGGGCGGTGACGTCAGACGCACGGAGGAGAGCACGCAGGCTGTCAGCCTGAGTGACGTCACCACCACGCACATCACGCACACATCACGCAACATCTCGTCATGGTTTCACACATGAAACTCTTTTTATTATTATTATTATTATTATTATTATACAAGTTATTATTATTTTACAAGTTATTATTATTATTATTATACAAGTTATTATTATTATTATACAAGTTATTATTATTATTATTATTATACAAGTTATTATTATTATACAAGTTATTATTATTATACAAGTTATTATTATACAAGTTATTATTATTATTATACAAGTATTACATTATTATACAAGTTATTATTATTATTATACAAGTTATTATTATTATACAAGTTATTATTATTATTATACAAGTTATTATTATTATTATTATACAAGTTATTATTATTATTATACAAGTTATTATTAATTATTATACAAGTTATTATTATTATTATACAAGTTATTATTATTATTACACAAGTTTATATTATTATTATTATACAAGTTATTATTATTATTATACAAGTTATTATTATTATTATACAAGTTATTATTATTATACATTAGTTATTATTATTATATTATTTATTATTATTATACAAATTATTATTATTATTATACAAGTTTATTATTATTATACATAAATTATTATATATTAAAAGTTATTATTATTAGTATACAAGTTATTATTATTATATTAAGTTACTATTATTATTATTATTGTTATTATTATTATTATTATTAATATTGTTTAATATTACGTATTATTATTATTATTATCACGTTATTATTAATAATA
>NW_026551906.1:0-5316 GCF_027596085.1 Anoplopoma fimbria | reverse complement strand
CAGAGACAGACAGAGACAGAGACAGACAGAGAGAGACAGACAGAGACAGAGAGAGAGAGAGGACATGAGGACATGAGGAGAGGACATGAGGACCTGAGGAGGACTGAGGACCTGAGGACATGAGGACCTGAGGACATGAGGAGGACACAGTGGATACTCGCTGCTGGTTTTGGGGAGAAGCTGCTCGTGCGCATTGACGGACTTTTGGGTAACTTTGTCTCAGGTGAGCTGCTCGTGCGTCCTGGTGTCTGATGGAGCTGTGATCAGAGTGACCGACCAGCTCAGAGTGACGACCAGATCCTGATCAGAGGACCGACCAGCTGATCAGAGTGACAGAGTGACCATCAGCTGATCAGAGTGACCGACCAGCTGGTCGAGTGATCAGAGTGATCGATCAGCTGATCAGCTGCTGATCAGAGTGATCAGCTGACCAGCTGATCAGAGTGATCAGCTGACCAGCTGATCAGAGTGACCGACCAGCTGATCAGAGTGACCGACCAGCTGATGATCAGAGTGGCCGATCAGCTGATCAGGCTGATCAGAGTGATCGACCAGCTGATCGGAGTGATCGACCAGCTGATCGGAGTGACCGACCAGCTGATCGGAGTGATCGACCAGCTGATCAGATCCGACCAGCTTATGTTCCCCTCCATCAGCATGACCGATCAGCTCTGCATGCTGTTCTGCATCTGCACTTTAGTCGACATCTTTATGATCGATTAATCGCTTTTAAAGCAAATGTTTCCTCTTCTTTAACTTTAACGATTTGTTGCTTTTTCTCAGTTTAACGTCGTAATATAAGATTAATATCTGGACTAACTATTTAACTATTTAAACTCTCTAACTATTTAACTCTCTAACTATTTAACTCTCTAACTATTTAACTATTTAACTATTTAACTCTAACTATTTAAACTATTTAAACTATTTAACTCTTTAACTATTTAAACTATTTAAACTATTTAAACTCTTTAACTCTTTAACTATTTAACTCTTTAAACTCTTTAAACTCTTTAAACTATTTAAACTATTTAAACTCTTTTAACTCTTTAACTATTTAACTCTTTAAACTCTTTAACTCTTTTAACTCTTTAACTCTTTAACTCTTTAAACTCTTTAACCTCTTTAACTCTTTTAACTCTTTAACTCTTTTAACTCTTTAACCTCTTTAACTCTTTAACTATTTAACTTTAAACTCTTTAACTCTTTAACTCTTTAAACTCTTTAACTCTTTAAACTCTTAACTCTTTAACTCTTTAACTCTTTAAACTCTTTAAACTCTTAACTCTTTAACTCTTTAACTCTTTAACTCTTTAACTCTTTAAACTCTTTAACTCTTAACTCTTTAAACTCTTTAACTATTTAACTCTTTAAACTCTTTAACTCTTTAAACTCTTAACTCTTTAAACTCTTAACTCTTTAACTCTTTAAACCTCCCTGCTTTCTTTCTGTGTTTCTGATGTCTGATGTTTGATATGAATGGATTGTTGAATCTCTTCTCTGAGAAGTTGAGATCTGCATTTTTTCACACTAACCCAACGCTGAAACATAACTGAGATATTAATAATAATAATGATAATAACGAGTTACTTTCATGTTGGTGACCTTTCTTCACACATAACCCTGACCTTTGACCTGAAGCCACACTCACACTGCATGTTGTGTCAGCTGTTCTTTCATCATGAAGTCAGAGAGAGAGTTTGGGAAAAGTAAAGAACGGAGACGGAGAGGCAAACATTCCTGAGCCGCTGTCTCAGAGATTTAATAAAGGTTTCTGTGAGATGCTGCAGCGAGGTGAAGGCTTAACCCACACACACACACACACACACACACACACACACACACACACACACACACACACACACACACACACACACACACACACGTTTCCAGCTTGGACTAATCCCAGGGGTCATCTAATAAGTGTCAGGGTCATACCACCATGACAACTAAAACGGGACAAAGCAGGAAAAGATCCACACACACACACACACACACACACACACACACACACACACACACACACACACACACACACACACACACACACACACACACAGGTCAGATCTCGGTCACTGGTCAGTAGATTTGTATCTTGCTGTCCATGTTTCACTTTTTAAAGTCTCTCTTTGACGTGTTCAGTTTTCACACTATTACCTCGTTTACAGTATCACCCTCCTGAGCTCTGGTCACTGGTCTCTGTTACTGGTCTCTGGTTACTGGTCTCTGGTTACTGGTCTCTGGTTACTGGTCTCTGGTTACTGGTCTCTGGTTACTGGTCTCTGGTTTGTGGTCTGGTCTCTGGTTGCTGGTTTGCAGTCTCTCACTGGTCTCTGGTTACTGGTCTCTGGTTGCTGGTTTGTGGTCTCTGGTCTCTGGTTACTGGTCTCTGGTTACTGGTCTCTGGTTACTGGTCTCTGGTTACTGGTCTCTGGTTCTGGTTACTGGTCTCTGGTTACTGGTCTCTGGTTTGGTGGTTGCTGGTTTGTGGTCTCTGGTCTCTGGTTACTGGTCTCTGGTCTCTGGTTACTGGTCTCTGGTCTCTGGTTTGTGGTTGCTGGTCTCTGGTTGCTGGTCTCTGTGTTGCTGGTCTCTGGTTACTGGTCTCTGGTTTGTGGTCTGGTCTCTGGTTACTGGTTTCTGGTTGGTCTCTGGTTACTGGTCTCTGGTTGCTGGTTACTGGTCTTGGTTACTGGTCTCTGGTCGCTGGTCTCTGGTTTGTGGTTGCTGGTCTCTGGTCGGTTACTGGTCTCTGGTTACTGGTCTCTGGTTTGGTTACTGGGTTGCTGGTCTCTGGTTACTGGTTTGTGGTTGCTGGTCTGGTTTGTGGTTGCTGGTCTCTGGTTACAGTTACATTATGATGCGTTCAGGCTCTGTTCAGGTTAAATGAGTATTGTCTGAAGGTAAATTATAACATTATCATGATGTGTTCAATGTAATCTGTAAAATGTAGTGTTGGTGATGAACTAGAATAAATCCAGTAGTTTGAAGATGTTTTCACATTAATATAAAATAGATATTAGAGATGAATTATGATGTTTAACTTCCTAACACTAGCTCTAAGATTATAACACGTCATTAAAACTAATAATGAATAGATCTGTTTTAATCCATAAGAATACAATATTTTATTTCCTTATCATTTCCGTGTGTTTTTATGAAGAAAAAAATCTTTAAATTACTTTTACAAAGTAAAAGTATATCATTCAGTATTTTTGATGGTTTAGTGACTTCAGAGCAGCTGCTATAATCAAACAACAAAGGGATCTGTATCTGACAATATGGATCATCAGTGATCAATCATTAGTATCAGCGGCAAAAAAAGTGATCAGAGATCTAAAAGTTAGAGGTTTGGGACGTTTTCTAAACCTGGTCTCTGTTTAAGCGACATAAAGACTCGGGTTACGTCTTTACACGCTGGTTTGACTCCAGAGGAACTCTAGACTCTGTTACTCCATTACCAACCCATGAAGCGTGTCACTAAGTACCCCCCCCTGTGTGTTTCATAAACACGGCGGTTCAAGAGGAAGGTGAAGACTCCTCCTCATCGTCACATTCCTCTGTGGTACCAGGAGGCACCGACGGCAGATCTGTGGTCAGATTCATGCAGAAACAACATCTGACATTTAGGTAGCTCATGTGGAAGAAAGTATGCAGAATAAATATATATATATATTATATAATAATAATTAGATCACAGATCAGATCAGAACAAAAGAAAAAAAGAGCAAATATCACTTTTTTTTACTGCTGATGCTAATAACCGATCATTAATGATCCATATTGTCAGATACAGATCTCTTTGTTGTTTGATTATAGCAGCTGCTCTACAAGGATCCAGAATATTTGTTTCTTTGTCATTTTTAATTTTTTTAATGCTCTGAAGTCAGTAAACCATCTAAAATACTAAATGATATACTTTTACTTTGTTATAGTCATTTATAGAGTTTTATTTGCTTCATATAAACACACAGATCAAATGATAAGGAAATAAAATATTGTATTCTTATGGATTAAAACAGATCTCTTCATTATTAGTGTTAATGATGTGTTATAATCTTAGAGCTAGTGTTAGGAAGTTAAACATCATAATTCATCTCTAATATCTATTTATATTAATGTGAAAACATCTCCTTCAAACTACTGGATTTATTCTAGTTTATCACCAACACTACATTTTACAGATTACATGTGAACACATCATGATAACGTTATAATTTACCTTCAGACAATACTCATTTTAACTGAATGGAAGATGAAAGTTTATTTTGAAAAACACTGTTTTCATGTAACGAGCAGAAAAGAGACTTTAGCGTGAAACGTACAAAAAGAGTATTCATGAACCGTCTGATCCCATCAGACCTCATCCTTTATTCCACGAGTTTGGAACAATATCTGCCTTTTTTACGTTTTTTTTACGTTAAAGATCTCAAAATGGAGCAAATTCTACGCTTCACATCAGGAAACATCTGGATGAATGATATCTGAACAGATCAGTGACGGTTACAAAGAACGCTTCTATATTCTGACCTGACACCTGAGCTGTCATAAGTCGTTAAGATCACACCTCCACCTGAGGGCGTGTGTGTGTGTGTGTGTGTGTGTGTGTGTGTGTGTGTGTGTGTGTGTGTGTGTGTGTGTGTGTGAGCGTATCACTGGCAGCCATCTCCCTCTGTGCAAGGCATCTACAACAGTAGATGCCTGAGGAAAGCAAAAAAGATTCTAAAGGACAACAGCCACCCAGGCTATGGACTGTTCTCATTGCTGCCGTCTGGTAGACGCCACCGGAGCATCCGAACACGGACTACCAGACTCACAAATAGCTTTTTCCCCCTGGCTGTAAGGCTTCTGAATCAGAAACACTGAACCTCTGAACAGTTGCCACCTCCACCTACTCCCTGCTCCCCCACTCATACATTTCACACATTTCACTAGATATATATTTGCACAATTTTAAAACTTTAACTTATCCTTAACATTTCTTTTTAACTTATTCTCTATTCACACTAAACTGCTGCTAGCCCTTCTACTGTACCCTAATTGTTGAATGTTAATGTTATATGTTATATGTTATATTGTTATAATGTCATAGTGCTACAGAGATATATGTTGTTGTTTTTTTTTTTTAAATTGTTGTATGTTAATGTTACTTTTTATATGTTTTATTGTCATAGTGTTATAGAGTTTTATGTTATTTTTGTTATATGTATGACGTCTACTGCGTAGATGAATGATGCTTGCCAAGTCGTAAGAATTTTGCTGTGCTGAAGCAATTTGGTACATGCAATAATAAACACACTTTGACTTTGACTTTGA
>NW_026551905.1:0-4335 GCF_027596085.1 Anoplopoma fimbria | reverse complement strand
AGACAGACAGAGACAGACAGAGAGAGACAGACAGAGACAGAGACAGACAGAGAGAGACAGACAGAGAGACAGAGAGCAGACAGAGAGAGACAGACAGAGACAGAGACAGACAGAGAGACAGAGAGACAGACAGAGACAGACAGACAGAGAGAGAGACAGGAGGACTCAGGAGACTCAGCAGGACTCTGGGGTTTGGTTTGGTTTGGTTTGGTTGTGGGGGACATGAGGACATGAGGACATGAGGACATGAGGACATGAGGACCTGAGGACATGAGGACATGAGGACATGGAGGACATGAGGACACTGAGGACTGGGAGGTCACAGTGGATACTCGCTGCTGGACTTTGGGAGAGAAGCTGCTCGTGCGCGATGTCTGACGGAGCTTTGGGTAACTGTTGTCTCAGGTGAGCTGCTCGTGCGTCCTGGTGCCTGATGGAGCTGATCGAGGCGATCAGTGACCGACCAGCTGATCAGAGTGACCGACCAGCTGATCAGAGTGACCGATCAGCTGATCAGAGTGATCGACCAGCTGATCAGAGTGACCGACCAGCTGATCAGAGTGATCGATCAGCTGATCAGAGTGGTCGATCAGCTGGTCGGTTAACCGTGTTCCCTCCATGCAGATGTTCTGCATCTGCACTTTAGTCGACATCTTTATGATCGATTAATCGTTTTAAAGCAAATGTTTCCTCTTCTTTAACTTTAACGATTTGTTGCTTTTTCTCAGTTTAACGTCGTAATATAAGATTAATATCTGGACTAACTCTAACTATTTAAACTCTCTAACTATTTAACTCTTTAACTATTTAACTATTTAACTCTCTAACTATTTAACTCTCTAACTATTTAACTATTTAACTCTCTAACTATTTAACTCTTTAAACTCTTTAACTCTTTTAACTCTTTAACTCTTTAAACTCTTTAACTCTTTAAACTTTTAACTCTTAACTCTTTAAACTCTTTAACTATTTAACTCTTTAAACTCTTTAACTCTTTAAACTCTTAACTCTTTAACTCTTTAACTCTTTAAACTCTTTAACTCTTAACTCTTTAACTCTTTAACTCTTTAACCTCTTTAACTCTTTTAACTTTAAACCTTTAACTCTTTAAACTCTTTAACTCTTTAAACTCTTAACTCTTTAAACTCTTAACTCTTTAACTCTTTAACTCTTTAAACTCTTTAACTCTTTAACTCTTTAACTTTAAACTCTCTAACTATTTAACTCTCTAACTATTTAACTCTTTAACTCTTTTAACTCTTTAACCTCTTTAACTCTTTAACTCTTTAAACTCTTTTAACTCTTTAACTCTTTAACTCTTTAACCTCCTGCTCTTTCTGTGTTTCTGATGTCTGATGTTTGATATGAATGGATTGTTGAATCTCTTCTCTGAGAAGTTGAGATCTGCATTTTTTCACACTAACCCAACGCTGAAACATAACTGAGATATTAATAATAATAATGATAATAACGAGTTACTTTCATGTTGGTGACCTTTCTTCACACATAACCCTGACCTTTGACCTGAAGCCACACTCACACTGCATGTTGTGTCAGCTGTTCTTTCATCATGAAGTCAGAGAGAGAGTTTGGGAAAAGTAAAGAACGGAGACGGAGAGGCAAACATTCCTGAGCCGCTGTCTCAGAGATTTAATAAAGGTTTCTGTGAGATGCTGCAGCGAGGTGAAGGCTTAACCCACACACACACACACACACACACACACACACACACACACACACACACACACACACACACACACACACACACACACACGTTTCCAGCTTGGACTAATCCCAGGGGTCATCTAATAAGTGTCAGGGTCATACCACCATGACAACTAAAACGGGACAAAGCAGGAAAAGATCCACACACACACACACACACACACACACACACACACACACACACACACACACACACACACACACACACACACACACACACTCTCCCCTCAGGTCAGATCTCGGTCACTGGTCAGTAGATTTGTATCTTGCTGTCCATGTTTCACTTTTAAAGTCTCTCTTTGACGTGTTCAGTTTTCACACTATTACCTCGTTTACAGTATCACCCTCCTGAGCTCTGGTCACTGGTCTCTGGTTACTGGTCTCTGGTCACTGGTCTCTGGTCACTGGTCTCTGGTCACTGGTCTCTGGTTGCTGGTCTCTGGTTACTGGTCTCTGGTTACTGGTCTCTGGTTTGTGGTTGCTGGTCTCTGGTTGCTGGTTTGTGGTCTCTGGTCTCTGGTTGCTGGTTTGTGGTTGCTGGTCTCTGGTTGCTGGTCTCTGTGGTTGCTGGTCTCTGGTTACTGGTCTCTGGTTACTGGTCTCTGGTTTCTGGTCTCTGGTTACTGGTCTCTGGTTACTGGTCTCTGGTTACTGGTCTCTGGTTTGTGGTCTCTGGTTACTGGTCACTGGTCTCTGGTCACTGGTCTCTGGTTACTGGTTTGTACTGGTCTCTGGTCTCTGGTTTGTGGTTGCTGGTCTCTGGTTGCTGGTCTCTGGTTTGTGGTACAGTTACATTATGATGCGTTCAGGCTCTGTTTAGTTAAATGTTTATTGGTTGAAGGTAAATTATAAAGTTATCATGATGTGTTCACATGTAATCTGTAAAATGTAGTGTTGGTGATGAACTAGAATAAATCCAGTAGTTTGAAGATGTTTTCACATTAATATAAATAGATATTAGAGATGAATTATGAAGTTTAACTTCCTAACACTAGCTCTAAGATTATAACACGTCATTAAAACTAATAATGAATAGATCCGTTTTAATACATAAAATACAATATTTTATTTCCTTATCATTTCCGTGTGTTTTTATGAAGAAAAAGAAATCTTTAAATTACTATTACAAAGTAAAAGTATATCATTCAGTATTTTTGATGGTTTAGTGACTTCAGAGCAGCTGCTATAATCAAACAACAAAGGGATCTGTATCTGACAATATGGATCATCAGTGATCAATCATTAGTATCAGCAGCAAAAAGAAGTGATCAGAGATCTAAAAGTTAGAGGTTTGGGACGTTTTCTAAACCTGGTCTCTGTTTAAGCGACATGAAGACTCGGGTTACGTCTTTACACGCTGGTTTGACTCCAGAGGAACTCTAGACTCTGTTACTCCATTACCAACCCATGAAGCGTGTCACTAAGTACCCCCCCATGTGTGTTTCATAAACACGGCGGTTCAAGAGGAAGGTGAAGACTCCTCCTCATCGTCACATTCCTCTGTGGTACCAGGAGGCACCGACGGCAGATCTGTGGTCAGATTCATGCAGAAACAACATCTGACATTTAGGTAGCTCATGTGGAAGAAAGTATGCAGAATAAATATATATATATATTATATAATAATAATTAGATCACAGATCAGATCAGAACAAAAGAAAAAAAGAGCAAATCTAACTTTTAGATCTCTGATCACGTTTGTTTTTTACTGCTGATACTAATAACTGATCATTAATGATCCATATTGATCAGATACAGATCTCTTTGTTGTTTGATTGTAGCAGCTGGTCTACAAGGATCCAGAATATTTGTTTCTTTGTCATTTTTAATTTTTTTAATGCTCTGAAGTCAGTAAACCATCTAAAATACTAAATGATATACTTTTACTTTGTTATAGTCATTTATAGAGTTTTATTTGCTTCATATAAACACACAGATCAAATGATAAGGAAATAAAATATTGTATTCTTATGGATTAAAACAGATCTATTCATTATTAGTGTTAATGATGTGTTATAATCTTAGAGCTAGTGTTAGGAAGTTAAACATCATAATTCATCTCTAATATCTATTTTATATTAATGTGAAAACGTCTCCTTCAAACTACTGGATTTATTCTAGTTTATCACCAACACTACATTTTACAGATTACATGTGAACACATCATGATAACGTTATAATTTACCTTCAGACAATACTCATTTTAACTGAATGGAAGATGAAAGTTTATTTTGAAAAACACTGTTTTCATGTAACGAGCAGAAAAGAGACTTTAGCGTGAAAACGTACAAAAAGAGTATTCATATGAACCGTCTGATCCCATCAGACCTCATCCTTTATTCCACGAGTTTGGAACAATATCTGCCTTTTTTATGGTTTTTTTACGTTAAAGATTCACATCAGGAAACATCTGGATGAATGATATCTGAACAGATCAGTGACGGTTACAAAGAACGCTTCTATATTCTGACCTGACACCTGAGCTGTCATAAGTCGTTAAGATCACACCTCCACCTGAGGGCGTGTGTGTGTGTGTGTGTGTGTGTGTGTGTGTGTGTGTGTGTGTGTGTGTGTGTGTGTGTGTGTGTGTGTGTGTGTGTGTGTGTGTGT
>NW_026551903.1:0-537 GCF_027596085.1 Anoplopoma fimbria | reverse complement strand
ACACACTCCATGCTCTCTCTTTACGGACGTTTTCATCCGGCGGTCGCGGTCATTTTCTCGCGGATGGAGCAGCATGGAGAGACAGGCTGATGGCACCACTGTTTCCCCACTTCATGCACTCTTTTACGGACGTTTTCAGCCGGCGGTCGCGGTCATTTTCTCGCGGATGGAGCAGCGTGGAGAGACAGGCTGATGGCACCACTGTTTCCCCACTACATGCTCTCTCTTTACGGACGTTTTCAGCCGGCGGTCGCGGTCATTTTCACGCGGATGGAGCAGCATGGAGAGACAGGCTGATGGCACCACTGTTTCCCCACTTCATGCACTCTTTTACGGACGTTTTCAGCCGGCGGTCGCGGTCATTTTCTCGCGGATGGAGCAGCGTGGAGAGGCAGGCTGATGGCACCACTGTTTCCCCACTACATGCTCTCTCTTTTACGGACGTTTTCAGCCGGCGGTCGCGGTCATTTTCTCGCGGATGGAGCAGCATGGAGAGGCAGGCTGATGGCACCACTGTTTCCCCACTCCATGCTCTCT
>NW_026551901.1:0-2334 GCF_027596085.1 Anoplopoma fimbria | reverse complement strand
AAGCTTTTTCACTCCCTCTTTACAAAAAGCAGAAGGCGCTGCTTTTCAGTGAACGACAGGGAATTGGGAAGGATATAGCTAGATCATGACTTGCCGGTATAGAAATGACACAATCCAGTTAAATGATGGCTTTCATCATTCCTAAGCTCATCGATCATTTCTTTTTTCAATTTTATGCTAACGTATTTCTACATTTCAACAGTAAATATTAATATTTTTACTGCACTACATTTGTGATCCTTATAGCCACTTTGTACATTCTGATTTGACATTTAAAAGCTGTGAGTGTGTCTGAATCTGCAGCGCTCCCTGCATAGACGACAGAGCAAAGCGTGGTGATATATCTTTTAAAAGGACCTTTGGTAGGCACAATATTTTGCTTACGGCCATACCACCCTGAACACGCCCCGATCTCGTCTGATCCTGAAGCTGGCAGGGTCGGGCCTGGTCAGTACTTGATGGGAGACCGCCTGGGAATACCAGGTGCTGTAAGCTTTTTCACTCCTCTTTACAAAAAGCAGAGGCGCTGCTGCTTTTTCAGTGGACACCGACAGGGTGGGAAGGATATAGCTAGATCATGACTTGCCGGTATAGAAATGACACAAATCCAGTTAAATGATGGCTTTCATCATTCCTAAGCTCATCGATCATTTTCTTTTCAATTTTATGCTAACGTATTCTACATTTCAACAGTAAATATTAATATTTTTACTGCACTACATTTGTGATCCTTATAGCCACTTTGTACATTCTGATTTGACATTTAAAAGCTGTGAGTGTGTCTGGAAATCTGCAGGCGCTCCCTGTATAGACGACAGAGCAAAGCGTGGTGATATAGTATCTTTAAAAAGGACCTTTGGTAGGCACAATATTTGCTTACGGCCATACCACCCTGAACACGCCCGATCTCGTCTGATCTCGGAAGCTAAGCAGGGTCGGGCCTGGTCAGTACTTGGATGGGAGACCGCCTGGGAATACCAGGTGCTGTAAGCTTTTTCACTCCTCTTTACAAAAGCAGAGGGCGCTGCTGCTTTTTTTCAGTGGACACCGACAGGGTGGGAAGGATATAGCTAGATCATGACTTGCCGGTATAGAAATGACACAAATCCAGTTAAATGATGGCTTTCATCATTCCTAAGCTCATCGATCATTTTCTTTTCAATTTTATGCTAACGTATTCTACATTTCAACAGTAAATATTAATATTTTTACTGCACTACATTTGTGATCCTTATAGCCACTTTGTACATTCTGATTTGACATTTAAAAGCTGTGAGTGTGTCTGGAAATCTGCAGGCGCTCCCTGTATAGACGACAGAGCAAAGCGTGTGATATAGTATCTTTAAAAGGACCTTTGGTAGGCACAATATTTGCTTACGGCCATACCACCCTGAACACGCCCGATCTCGTCTGATCTCGGAAGCTAAGCAGGGTCGGGCCTGGTCAGTACTTGGATGGGAGACCGCCTGGGAATACCAGGTGCTGTAAGCTTTTTCACTCCTCTTTACAAAAAGCAGAGGGCGCTGCTGCTTTTTCAGTGGACACCGACAGGGTGGGAAGGATATAGCTAGATCATGACTTGCCGGTATAGAAATGACACAAATCCAGTTAAATGATGGCTTTCATCATTCCTAAGCTCATCGATCATTTTCTTTTCAATTTTATGCTAACGTATTCTACATTTCAACAGTAAATATTAATATTTTTACTGCACTACATTTTGTGATCCTTATAGCCACTTTGTACATTCTGATTTGACATTTAAAAGCTGTGAGTGTGTCTGGAAATCTGCAGGCGCTCCCTGTATAGACGACAGAGCAAAGCGTGGTGATATAGTATCTTTAAAAGGACCTTTGGTAGGCACAATATTTGCTTACGGCCATACCACCCTGAACACGCCCGATCTCGCCTGATCTCGGAAGCTAAGCAGGGTCGGGCCTGGTCAGTACTTGGATGGGAGACCGCCTGGGAATACCAGGTGCTGTAAGCTTTTTTTCACTCCTCTTTACAAAAGCAGAGGGCGCTGCTGCTTTTTCAGTGGACACCGACAGGGTGGGAAGGATATAGCTAGATCATGACTTGCCGGTATAGAAATGACACAAAATCCAGTTAAATGATGGCTTTCATCATTCCTAAGCTCATCGATCATTTTCTTTTCAATTTTATGCTAACGTATTCTACATTTCAACAGTAAATATTAATATTTTTACTGCACTACATTTGTGATCCTTATAGCCACTTTGTACATTCTGATTTGACATTTAAAAGCTGTGAGTGTGTCTGAAATCTATATTTATAGAGCGATGACAAGCGTGTGATAATATCTTTTATATC
>NW_026551900.1:0-724 GCF_027596085.1 Anoplopoma fimbria | reverse complement strand
GTAGTGGAGAGCAAAGTAGTTCTCCAATCAGAGGGTCGGTGGTTCGATACCCGGCTTCGGCAGTCGATGTGTCCTTGGGCAAGACACTTAACCCCAAGTTGCTCCCGAAGGCTTGCCATCGGTGTGGACTGGATGTTGCATGAATGTTAGTTAGAGTCTGATGGTGGCACCTTGCATGGTAGCCTGTCATCAATGGGTGAATGATATGTAATATACTACTGATTGTAAGTCGCTTTGGATAAAAGCGTCTGCTAAATGACTGTAATGTAATGTGTGTTTTCATGCAGAGCAGGACAAATGACTGAAATGTGTGAGTCACCGCTTTGATTACCTTCCCCCTTTATTCATCCACTCAGTACGACAATGATTCATCAGCAACACGTCCAAATAAAGCATCTACAGAGAATGTGTTTGTATGTGTGTGTGTGTGTGTGTGTGAGAAAGCTGTATACAAATGTTTATGTGGTTAGTATGAATATGTATGTTAATTCACATACTTCATACTTGCAAGGCCTCTGAGGTCCAGTCCTTTAAAGTTTTAGGCGTCCTAAGGGACATTTACAGAAAACTCACGATTTGGTGGCCTTGCTCTTTCATTGACCCTTCACTAAGATCTGCCCTCTAAAGCAGACTAGCCAATCATAGCATAGCATTAATAGAACATCGCCTATGAACGTTGTGTAATAGTCATAATCATTACCCTGAGAGGTTGGAAGGAGATATA
>NW_026551899.1:0-3413 GCF_027596085.1 Anoplopoma fimbria | reverse complement strand
AAGAGATGCAGAAAAACTAGTTCATGCATTTGTTACCTCTAGACTAGATTACTGTAACTCCTTATTATCAGGCTGCTCTAATAGGTCTCTTAGATCTTTACAGTTGATCCAGAATGCTGCAGCACGTGTTCTAACAAAAAAAACTAAGAAAAGAGATCATATTACTCCAGTATTAGATAAGATAAGATAAGATAAGATAAGATAAGATAATCCTTTATTAGTCCCGCAGCTGGGAAATTTGCAGACTTACAAGACATAGTAGAAGACAAGCTAAGAATAAAAAAATAAAGAAATAAAAATAAAAATAAAATAAAACAAGTATTATAAATAAGCAATAAAAAAACAGTAGAAAAAAAAAAAAAACAACAATAACTGAAATATTATATTTACAGACAGAGAAAAAAACAACAACTATTTTAACTATTTTTAACTTTCTTAACTATTATTGCACGGTGTAGTGTATTGCACAGGTTATTATTGTAGTGTATTGCACAGGTTATTATTGTCATTATTGTCATGTGGTCATGTGGTCTGCTGGGAGCAGAGCTGGTTGTGCAGCCTGACAGCAGCAGGAAGGAAGGACCTGCGGTACCTCTCCTTCACACACCGGGGTGAAGCAGCCGGTGGCTGAAGGAGCTGCACAGAGCTGCCAGGTGTCCTGCATGGGGTGGGAGGTATTGTTCATCAGGGATGATAGCTTGGCCATCACCCTCCTGTCTCCCACCACCTCCACCGTATCCAGTGGACACCCCAGCACACTGCTGGCCTTCCTGACAAGCTTGTTCAGTCTCTTCTTGTCAGCTGCTGAGATGCTGCTGCTCCAGCAGACCACTGCATAAAAGATGGCTGATGCCACCACGGAGTTGAAAAAGGTCTTCAGGAGTGCTCCCTGCACTCCAAAAGACCTCAGTCTCCTCAGCAGATAGAGTCTGCTCTGACCCTTTTTATACAGTGCGTTAGTGTGATTAGTCCAGTCCAGTTTATTGTTCAAGTGAACACCCAGGTACTTATAAGATTTCACAATCTCAATGTCCTGTCCCTGGATGTTCACTGGTTCCGGAGGACAGTGTTTTCCCCGGCGGAAGTCCACCACCAGCTCTTTGGTTTTACCAGAGTTGATCTGGAGGCGGTTCCGCCGGCACCATCCTATGAAGTCCTGGTTCAGTTCTCTGTATTCCCTCTCATCGCCTGCGGAGATGAGGCCGACGATTGCAGAGTCGTCAGAGAACTTTTGCAGGTGGCAGGTATCAGAGTTATGTTTGAAGTCTGATGTGTAGATGGAGAAGAGGAATGGAGCCAGAACGGTTCCTTGTGGGGCCCCCGTGCTGCAGGACACCCGATCTGACTCACACTCCCCTATCCTCACATACTGTGGACGGTTGGTGAGGTAGTCCAGTATCCATGCAGGAACTTATAGTTCCATATTACCCAACTAGAAAGCTGCGCTTCAATCAATGCAGGGTTACTTGTGGTTCCTAGAGTATATAAAAGTAGGATGGGAGCCAGAGCCTTCAGTTATCAGGCTCCTCTGCTGTGGAACCAGGTTCCAGTTTCAGTCCGGGGGCAGACACACTCACCACTTTCAAGAGCAGGCTTAAGACCTTCCTTTTGATAGCGCTTATAGTTAGGGCTGGTTCAGGTTGGCCTTGGTCCAGCCCCTAGATATGCTGCTATATGCCTAGACAGCCGGGGACTACCTAGGATACGCTGAGCCTCTCTCCTCTTCTCTCACTCCTTCTTTATGTATTAATCTCCTATTTATGCACATTACTGATTTTGCTTCTTCCCCGGAGTTCTTCTGCTTTTCTTCGCAGGTTCAACATGAATCGGGTTATATTTGACTGTCATCGTGCCACCTACTGAGGGCCCTGCTGACACCCACTACTACTACCACTATCATTATTAGTCACATTACTATTATTATTGCCTTTACTATTGCGCTATTGACTTGAGGTACCTGAGTCTTTGTGCTTTCTCGCTCGCAGGCTTCTAAACGTGGCTGTACCTGGACCGTGGATGGTGCATCCTGCCACGGCCCTGCTGACACCGACTGCTACCACCATTATTATTATTACTAGTCACATTACTATTACTATTACCTGTACCATTAAGCATTTTAGCTTTACTTCCACCCTGAAGCCCTTTTGCTTTCTCGCTCTGCAGGTTTCCATGAATCGTTGTGGTACCTGGACCGTAGTCGTGCCTCCTGCTGTGAGCCGACTGACACCCACTGCTACTTCGATTATTATTAATCACATTACTATCCCTATTTTCATGGCTATAATTCTACTGTAATAATTGCTGCTGTTATTATAAGTAG
Organism: Anoplopoma fimbria; assembly: GCF_027596085.1. NCBI lineage: Eukaryota > Metazoa > Chordata > Actinopteri > Perciformes > Anoplopomatidae > Anoplopoma > Anoplopoma fimbria. The sequence goes on along the minus strand of NW_026551899.1, from coordinate 1,093 downwards.
TCTTATTATATGAATCATTTATGTCATATACATTGAATGTGTTGTATCTAAGAACTGTTATGCTGTTCATTCTGTACACATGACATCTATTGCATTCTGTCCATCCTGGGAGAAGGATCCTCCTCTGTCGTTCTCCCAGAGGTTTCTTCCTTTTTTTCTCCCTGATAAAGGGGTTTAGAGGGGGTGTAAGGACAGAGGAGGTGAGGGTCTAAGGACAGAGGATGTGAGGGTCTAAGGACAGAGGAGGTGAGGGTGGGCGACAGAGGATGTGAGGGTGTAAGGACAGAGAGGTGAGGGTGTAAGGGACAGAGGAGGAGGGTGTAAGGGACAGGAGAGGAGGGGGAAGCAGGACAGAGGAGGCAGGGTAAGGACAGAGGATGTGAGGGTGGCGACAGAGGAGGTGAGGGGTGGAGCAGAGGAGGTGAGGGTGTAAGGACAGAGGAGGAGGGTCTAAGGACAGAGGAGGTGAGGGGTGTAAGGACAGAGAGGAGGTGAGGACAGAGGGATGAGGGTCTAAGGACAGAGGATGGAGTGGGCTCAAGGACAGAGGATGTGAGGGGTGTAAGTGACAGAGGAGGGTGAGGGTCTAAGGACAGAGGATGTGAGGGTGTAAGGACAGAGGAGGTGAGGGTCTAAGGACAGAGGATGTGAGGGTCTAAGGACAGAGGATGTGAGGGTGTAAGGACAGAGGATGTGAGGGTGTAAGGACAGAGGATGTGAGGGAAGGACAGAGGATGTGAGGGTCTAAGGACAGAGGATGTGAGGGTGTAAGGACAGAGGATGTGAGGGTGTAAGGACAGAGGATGTGAGGGTGTAAGGACAGAGGATGTGAGGGTGTAAGGACAGAGGATGTGAGGGAAGGACAGAGGATGTGAGGGTCTAAGGACAGAGGATGTGAGGGTGTAAGGACAGAGGAGGTGAGGGTCTAAGGACAGAGGATGTGAGGGTGTAAGGACAGAGGATGTGAGGGTGTAAGGACAGAGGATGTGAGGTGTAAGGACAGAGGATGTGAGGGTGTAAGGACAGAGGATGTGAGGGAAGGACAGAGGATGTCGCATGTGCACAGATTGTAAAGCCCTCTGAGGCAAATTTG
>NW_026551898.1:0-4122 GCF_027596085.1 Anoplopoma fimbria | reverse complement strand
CTTCTCAGTGTCTGAGCTGAGGGTTGTTCTGCTGGGGAACAGCTGGTCTGAGAGGAGTTCAGTGGGGAACTTCATACTGGAAGAGACTGAGTTCAACACTGAGGAAGAACCAGATCACTGTCTGAGAGTCAGTGGACAGTTTCAGGAGACAAAGATAATTCTGATCAACACTCCAGATCTGCTGCACCCCAAAATCTCCCTAGAAGAACTGACAAAACTTGTAAAAGACTGTGTGGGACTCTCTGATCCTGGACCTCATGTGTTCCTGCTGGTTCTACAGCCTGAAGACTTCACTGAGGAACTCAAAGTGAAGCTCTGCAGAGTCCTGAAACTCTTCAGTGATCAATCATTTGATCATTCATTGATACTGATATCAACACCCAGAGAGGAGAGTTCAGCTTTCATGGAGAAAGACCAGCCCTTAAAAGACATGATCAGAATGAGTAGATACAGATATCTGTGGCAGAAGAACCTTGAACGTCCAGAACTTTTAACACGTTTGGTTCAAATTGTAAAAGAGAACAATGGAGAACACGTTAGCTACGATGTTTTTGAGGACACAGTATCTACTTTACCAGGTGATCATCAAAGTCCAAAACAGAAGGAAAAACAGACTCCGATCACAGATGCTGTTAAATCTGCTGGTAAGTGTAGAAACATTTCTGACATGGAAATCAATACTTTGTTAACAGAAATCCTCTTTCATGAAATTAAAATATTAAGCTGCAAATCAATGATGTCATCTTTTTAACAGGGCTGCATGTTATTCCAATCAATCCACAACCTTCACTCTCAGAGAAAACCCTTCAGACTCACAGTAAGTCAATTTATCACAATACAATCTGATTTTTGTGGCATCTTTTCTCCATGATTAACCCAAATACATCCCACAATTCTTCACCATTGACAAGGAATAAAACAGAGTAACAACTATTTTATCTACAATTATATCAAGTATGTATCTGTTAAATTTACATTTGCAGTACAATGATGCAGCTGGTGAGGATGCTCTCAATAGTGCATGAGTAGAATTTCACCAGAATCTGAGGAGACAGAGGGAGTTTCTTAAGTCTCCTCAAGATGAAGAGGCTGGTGAGCCTTCTTGAACTGGGTTGAAGTGTTGAGGGTCCAACAGAAACTTAAAGCTGGTGACAAGCTCAACTTTCATCCTGTTGATACAGAAGGGAGTGTTTGTGCCAGCTTTGATCTTCCTGAAGACCACAATAAGCTCTTTAAGTTTCTTGGCGTTGAGGGCCAGATCGTCATCAGTGCACCATGCTACCAGGTGTCGGTCCACTTCCCTGTAGTCCGACTCATCGTTACTGTTGATGAGCCAACCACCACTGTGTCGTCTGCAAACCTGATGATGGTATTACGACCAAGTTATAGGCATGCAGTCGTGGGTGAAGAGGGACAGCTCACAACCCTGAAGCACACTGGTGTTCAGGGGGACGTTGAGGAGGTTTGGTTGTCTAGCTGGAGTCTGCTGGTTAGGAAGTACAGTATCCAGTTGTAGGAGGGAGATGTAGATGACCAGGACACTGAGTTTGTTTATCAGTTTGGAGGCGAGAATGGTGTTGAATGCTGAGCTGAAGTCAGTGAACGACATTCTTGAGTTGGTGTTGCTGATGTCCAGCTGGGAGAGGGCTGAGTGTAGAACTTTGGAGATGGCAACCTCCGGACTCCTGTTCTGGCTGTAGGCGTATTGGAGCGGGTCCACTGTGGGTGACAAGCAGGTTTTGAGATGAGCCAAGACCTGCATCTTGAATCACTTCATGATGGTGGGGTCGAAAGCAACAACGAGGAAGTCATTAAGTCAGTGAAGTGTTCAGGCAAGATGGAGGTGTTTTTTAAGCACAGGGGAACAGCTGCTTGGGCCGTTTTAAAGGTTGAAGATATCACGACCTCAGTCAGCTGCCCAGCACAGGCCCTGAGCACATGTACCATCAGGACCAGCAGCCTTACATGTAATCATCCTGCTCAGTGCACTCACATCAGTGGGGGAGTGTGAGGGCTCAATGGTCTGCAGGGAGCACAGTCTTGATGGCCTCCTGGTTATCCCTGTCAAAGGATGCCTTTAATGACCTTGATGCCTTGCCATGCGGTGGAGTCAGAGTTGTTGTTGAATCGTCCTCATTTGTTAGTTTGTTGCTGTGCTTGATGCCTCACTTCAGGTTGGCCCTGGATGAACGGTAGGCCTGAGCCTCCACCTGATTTGAAAGTGTTGTTGCCGGCCTACAGCAGCAGCCTTTAGTCTCTCCACGGCTTCTGATTGGACAATTTCTTGATCCACTTGAGGTTGTGACATTGTTGATGTTGATGTGGTGCAGAACGGTGGAGGCATAAGAGTTAATGTCCATGTGGAGTCCAGGGGTGGCCTGAGTGGCAAACACAGTACTGAATCTGGTCCCCCACACTTTAACTGTCCTCCTGCTGATTTAACACGCTTGATGAACGGAACTTAAGTAAGAGTAAAGCTTAATTTATGAAGCTGCAATCAATTTGATCATTCATTGATACTGATATCAACATCCAGAGAGGAGAGTTCAGCTTTCATGGAGAAAGACCAGCCCCTAAAAGACATGATCAGAATGAGTCCAGATATCTGTGGCAGAAGAACCTTGAACGTCAGAACTGTTCACACGTTTGGGTCAAATTGTAAAATAGAACAATGAACATCTGATCTGTGATGTATCTGAAGATGCAGCACCAGGTTTGGCTCTTAATCAGGAAAGCCTAAAAACATGCAGAAGGGGTCGGTTTTAAAAGTGATCCACCAAAACCTGTTGGTGGGTGCAGAACAGTCATTCAGTTCATGAATGATCAATAACTTGATGATGTTGTAGTTGACATGAATGTCTCTTTACAGACGTGAACGTTCCCAGTAAAATGACCCCGTTCCACCAGTGTAAGTAAATCACATCTTATTATCCAGTTACATACAGTAGCAACAAAATAACACTGATATATATGAAATATAACAATATATTTATATCTGTAGAATCAGCTGGTAGAAAGTGCAATAGAAAATGAAGGACATATAATGAGCAAACTATAAAACATTTACAGTCATCCTAATTCAAGTATTTGTATCATGGAGAACTATGGATCATATTTGTAAATGTGGAGGGCACATGGATTTTAACACAATAAGAAAGATTCACTTATTAATGTCTGCAGCCCTCTTTAGTTAATTAATGATGTTTAGCATGTATGAAATGTTGAATGATGAGAATTTGCTCAATAGAATAACTAATGTTATGTCTGTCACATTTCATAGCATCTGGACTCAGGATTGTGATGTTTGGAAAAAAGGACAAAAAGACAACACTATGCAAATTCATCATTGGGAGCAAAAAGTTTAAATTCAACAAAATAAACCCAAACAAGCAGTGTGAGGTCGCCCGTGGTCAGTGGAGAGAACATCCTCTAACAGTGGTGAAAACTCCAGACATCTTCAAACTGTCTGAGGAATCAATCAGAGAAGAGATGAAGAGCTGTGTGACTCTTTGTTCACCCGGACCAAATGTTCTGCTGCTGTTAGTGAAGCCTTCTGATCTCACTGAGGAGAACAGACGGACACTGAAGTTCACCCTGAGTTTGTTTGGTCGAGATGCTTTTAAACACTCAATGGTCATCGTGCCACGTGATGAGAGTGAAACAAGTTTCTGTGTTCGTCAGCTCCTTAAAGACTGTGGAGAGAGATGGTACAGCATGTCTGCAGATGACCATACATCACTAATGGAGAAGATTGAGAACATTGTGCGTGAAAACAAAGGAACCTTCCTCACCTTCACTGAAGAGATGAAACCATCTTTAAACCTGGTTCTGTGTGGGAGGACAGGATCAGGGAAGACCTCAGCAGCCAAGGCCATTTTAGGTCAGACAGAGCTTCATTCAGTCTCCACCTCATCAGAGTGTGTTAAACATCAGGGAGAGGTGTGTGGACGTTGGGTTTCTCTGGTGGAGCTGCCTGCCTTGTGTGGAAAACCTCAGGAGGCAGTGATGGAGGAATCTCTCAGGTGTATCTCCCTCTGTGATCCTGAGGGCGTCCATGTCTTCATCCTGGTCCTACCTGTGGGTCCCCTCACTGATGAAGACAAGGGAGAGTTACAGACCATC
>NW_026551897.1:0-6027 GCF_027596085.1 Anoplopoma fimbria | reverse complement strand
TACATTACATTACATTACAGTCATTTAGCAGACGCTTTTATCCAAAGCGACTTACAGGAAGTGTATTCAACATAGGTATTCAAGAGAACTACTAGTCACCAGAAGTCATAAGTGCATCTCCTTTCTTAAACAAGCATCTCAAAGCATAAGCCAGAGCAAAAGTATAGTGCAGAGGCAGATTACTATGAAAACAATAATTGCAACAGACTAATCCGAATATAGTAAGTGCTACAAACTACTACGAATAGGATAAGTGCAGTAAACAAATACAAATTCAATAAGTGCAGCGAACTGATACGAATACAGTAAGTGCAGCAACTAATACGAGTGCAATAAGTGCTACGAGGAAGGCTCCGGGTAGTACTTCTTGAAGAGGTGAGTTTTCAGCCTGCGCCTAAAGATGGGCAGCGACTCTGCTGTCCTGACGTCAGTGGGGAGTTCATTCCACCACTGAGGGGCCAGGACAGAAAAAAGCTGTGACCGGGTGGATCGGCCGCAGGGACCTCTGAGCGACGGGGCAACCAATCGCCCGAGGCAGCAGAGCGAAGTGGTCGGGCGGGGGTGTAGGGCTTGACCAAGGCCTGGAGATAGGAAGGAGCTGTTCCTTTCACTGCCCTGTAGGCTAGCACCAGAGTCTTAAACTGGATGCGAGCTCTTACAGGGAGCCAGTGTAGGGAACGGAGAAGGGAAGTTGTGTGAGAGAACTTGGGGCGATTGAACACCAGACGTGCTGCAGCTTTCTGGACAAGCTCCAGAGGTCTGATGGCCGACGCCGGGGCTCCAGCAAGTAGTGAGTTGCAGTAGTCCAGGCGGGAGATGACCAGAGCCTGGATGAGCACCTGCGCCGTCTCCTCAGTGAGGAAGGGGCGAATCCTCCTGATGTTGTAGAGGAGGAATCTGCAGGAGCGTGTGACCGATGCAATGTTTGCTGAGAACGACAGTTGGTCGTCCAGGGTCACACCCAGATTCCTCACAGTCCGAGTTGGCGTCACCACGGCATCATCAATGGTGATGGACAGGTCTCGGTGCGGGCAACCCTTTCCCGGGAGGAAGAGTAGCTCCAGGTCTTGTCCAGGCTCAGCTTCAGGTGGTACGCCATCCACCTCGAGATGTCAGCCAAGCACGCATAGCGTGCCTCCACTTGGGCAGTCACCGGAGGAAATGACAAGACCAGCTGCGTCATCGGCATAACAATGGTAGAGAAGTCATGGGAGCGAATAACAGAACCCAGAGATGTTGTGTAGTACACACAGAGGGCTATAGAGTGAAGTATACAGTACTGGCTGCACAAATGTGTTACACTGTACCAAGTTCTGACTTTACATAGACCTTTGTTCTGAAGAAAAAATATTTTCATCAGTCAGTTTTCTTTATATATGTGCAAAGAAATATTTTGAATGCTCAACACATGCTTGCTTTATAACTACACAAATATCTGCACCATACAAACCATAGACTTTTAATTTACAACATATCACATGTATAGATCTGTACCGGATGTCTTAGTTTTTTACTTTCAAAGCTTCTAGTTATTGTAAATGTTTAGATCACACGAGTTGTAAACAATCAACTTTACAGCCACTGCAATCTTATTCTACAAATAGTATAATACTAATTATATCAGTGTAATATAGTATCTGCAACTGTGCAGAAATACTGGATCATGTACAACTTGAATTAACAAATGTTGAGTATAGGATTTAATCTTTTTATGGCAATCTCACCTCATTTTTAGCATAGTTTTTCACCTCAATATACCCATCAAACGACAATCTATACGGACGAAATCGGAACGACCATGTCCAAAGTTTCAGTCAGGCCGATGCAGCAGACCCAGCAACAGAGGCCGAAAACTTCTCCGCTGCATCCGTGCCTGACATTCTGCTCTCCTTATTCCAAAAGACATTATAGTGATGTGGATGAAAGATAATGACAATAAATTACAAAAAAACGTCATTAAACAACAAAAAATTTGGATACATATTTGAGTTATTTTGACAACAGAAGTTGACTTAACTTTGAAGTTCAAATGAAAAATGTAGCTCTTTTAACACATGTGCATGTGCAGTATTATTCAAACCCAACTTCAGTAGTTTGTGGCGCATCCTTTAGCTTTTATAACTTCTAACAAACGTTTTCGGTAAGTGCTGACAAGCTTCTTACACCTCTTACACCCATTCTTCACGTGCAAAAGCCTCTAGCTCAGTGATGTTTGATGGCTTCCGTGCTGCAACTGCCTTCTTTAAATCCCACCAAAGATTTTCAATCGGATTTAAATCTGGTGACTGAGAAGGCCACTTCAGGACGTTCCAGGATATTTTTTTCAACCAAGCTTTGGTTGACTTGGAGGTGTGCTTGGGATCATTGTCTTGCTAGAAAGTCCAATGATCACCAAGGTTTAATTTGCCAACAGAAGGCATCACATTCCTCTTTAAAATGGTCTGGTATTTCTGGGAATCCATGATGCCAGGTACACGATCAAGATTGCCAGCCCCACGTCATCAATGACCCACCTCCATGCTTGACCGTGGGGATGGTATTCTTCTGGTCATAAGCCTGGCCTTTCGCACGCCAGACATACCGCTGGTCCATATGTCCAAACAGTTCCAGTTTGGTTTCATCAGTCCATAGAACTGTCTCCCAAAACTATGTAGTCTTATCCAAATTCCTCCTGGCATATTCTAGTCGACTTTTGATGTTCCTTGTGGTCAAGAGTGGAGTGCGTCTTGGAGTCCGGCCATGAAGTCCTTGTTTAATCAGTGCACGTCTTATAGTTGCCACTGAAGCACTTGTACCAGCCTTCATCAGGTCATCCTGTAGGGCCCTTGATGAAATGTTGGGCTTTCTTCCACGGCCAGGCAGGTTTGCAGCTGTTCCATAAGTTTTGAACTTCCTTATAATGCTCCCAAGGGTGTCTCTTGGAATATTACATTTTTTGGAAATCTTTTTATACCCAAGGCCCTTCAGGTGTGATGAAATAATCTCCTCTCAGCTTTGTGGAAACTCCTTTGTCTTTTCCATGATTGCAACTCGAGTTGAATACCTTCATGGGTGGGGTTTATATATGCATCACAGCTGAAGCAAATGAAGGATCATTATAGAGTTCCCAAAGGCTTAATTATGTTTCAACTCCACTTTAGGCCATAAAAACTGTCAGACAGCTTTAAAAACAATATTATATAGGGGTTGAATAATTGTGACATGGCTATCTTAACAAAATATACTGTTACACACAAATACTACATCATGCATTTTCTGTGTTGATTTTATGTATCACTCCACTCATAAAGAAGTCATCCGAAGCGGAGTCTTGCTCTTTGAAAAAACTTTAATTGATAAATCCTTAAAATCTTTGGGGGGTTGAATATTTCTGATTGCAACTGTATGTATACATTAAAACCTACCTAGTTAAGCTATGTAAGCCGACAAGACAATACAGAAAACGTATTGCGATTGCAGCAATTTGCGGTTATCCCTATACAAATAGCATACAGCCTCTCAATTCAAGTAAGTGGTTCGTGCTCATTCATTGGTTGTCCAGCTTCCAAAGTTTCAAATGACTGCTCCATTTTTTCCTTTCCATGTTTATTTTTATACAGACAAGTATAGCATGGACTAATGTCACATACCAGCATTTATAGCTCAAGCTAGTTCGAAATGCCCGTGCAAAGATAGGACTCACACAAATACACAAAACGCCACAAGAAAATACAGAACAGCAAAAATAACAGCATATATATTTGCTTTATTTTATACACCTTCAACCCAAAAAACATACAGTATTTGTAAAAGTAAAATTCACATTAAAAGAGTTAAATCAATGCTTTTCGACAATCTAATGTCTCTTTAGAGCCACAGTGATACACCTAGGAACGCAGTGCATGCCATTTGTTTCCAAATATAGCAATCTACCAAAGAGCATTAGCATCACAGACCCAATTTCACAGAAGTACCAACTACTGCTCAGGACTTCAAAAGGGACACAATGTCTTTTGGTAGTGTTATCTTATTGACCTCAGGCATAGTTTTTAATAAAACTATGGTGAGAATTTGGATCAGTTCACAGAAACTCTGCAAAAGCCACTATAAAATTTAATTACTGACTGACTGGTTGAAAAAAATCCAATCTCCACACCAAATGAGGCATGAGGCCCTAATGATAACGTCACAAACGAGGTGCTGAAATTACAGACCATCTGGACTTTAAGATGCAATTTTCACACTGCTCATCGTGGTACTTAGCTTAGAACTTAAAGCATCTGACCTCATATATTTGAAAGTTGCCAGAGGCAAGTATAAGCTTTGCCATGACCTGTAACTCAAAGCTTTATCAATATTACATTGTAACTACTGATAATGTCTCTTGGCGTAATTGTTATAGAATGTCCAGTCTTGTTATTGACAGACTTCTATATATGTTTCCAAAACACAAATGAGAATGGGTAGTGACAAAAGTGTTTCTGGCTCAGCTCCAAAAAGGTGTAATTAACATTTATGTCAACAAATGTGTAAATGATTGTGTTACACAGGTAAATTACATTATATTCTTTTTTTTATATTTGACCGGAAGAGACTTGGCTCTAAGGATATAGATTTGACCTTTACCATCAAACAAACTGGTAACAAAGATTATGACCCTTTCAATGCAGTTCTCTTATATATATATATATATATATATATATATATAGATATATATATCTTTATATATATATATATATATATATATATATATATATATATATTTATATATATATATATATATAGATATCTATATATATATATATATAGATATATATATCCATATATATATATATCCGTGGGTGGTTATATTTGGGTCACTTAGCTTGCTGTCCAGGTGTGTGCAATCAATTAAGATAGATTCAACTTTGTTTTTTTAACTATACAAAACTGCTAAAGTTAACCGTAACCCACAATGACTGATTATTAATACACTTACTGCTAGCACCGGCTATAGCAGCCGCTATTCCCGCATCCCCCGCGCATGCTCGCTCCACCTGGCGCCGGGCCAGTGAACGTGACCGTGAACGTATTGTTTCCGGAGCGTCGGCTGAGATGGAGCGTGACCTCTCTGCAGCTCCGCCCTCCTGCGGCCACAGACACACCTGCAGCTTCCTCTCTGCTGCAGCTCCTGATCATGTCCCTTCTAATGTCAATTAAATGTATTAAATGTAGCTTATTTCATGATGCATAACATCTTAACCTTCTTTTTTAATTACATACACATATTACATATATATATATTAAATATATTAATATATATATATATATATATATATATATATATATATATATATGTATGTTTCTGTCATAATGGTCTTCTAAATGACAGCATGTGTTTTTAACACATAAACAACATAGTAAATAACACCCAAGGTTAACATAGCGCTATCTCCTGGGATGTCAGTCCGTTCTATATTAGGGTAAATGGCACAAATCCATGCTTTCACCTTTTTCTGTAGTGATATATTATAGATTTAATACCAAATCTGAAATTAATTTCCGATAATTATTCATTTTAGTTTTATTTATTCTTTTAACCAGGCGATATCCATTCAGTTCATTTTTATCTTTTCTTTAAGGATATAGTTTTTATTTAGTTTCACTTTTACTGCTACTACTAACAATAGTAGTTCACTAAAATAACCTGGTACCAACAGGATATAGTTAAACTTTTGCATCATCCACCTTGTTAATGAAATCAGTGGGATATTTTCTGGAGACTGCATCATGACAAAAATGTTGCCCTCCGCTAACATTTGAAGTTCACTGTCAAAACATAAACCAGATGACACTATGACTTGTGGATTATGATGACCAAATATATTCATATTTACAACATTCAAACTGCAAACCTTGCATCTAACAGCTAAATAGCTAGTTACTAACTACTTCATATCCTTCAAAGTGGTCTCTTTTTCTTTCATTTTCTTACTCATACATACACGGATTGTTTGCTATTGATTTCCTAGAGTCATTGTATGTGCTTACATGCATGTATGTGGTAAT
>NW_026551896.1:0-5571 GCF_027596085.1 Anoplopoma fimbria | reverse complement strand
AGGGCTATAGAGTGAAGTATACAGTACTGGCTGCACAAATGTGTTACACTGTACCAAGTTCTGACTTTACATAGACCTTTGTTCTGAAGAAAAAATATTTTCATCAGTCAGTTTTCTTTATATATGTGCAAAGAAATATTTTGAATGCTCAACACATGCTTGCTTTATAACTACACAAATATCTGCACCATACAAACCATAGACTTTTAATTTACAACATATCACATGTATAGATCTGTACCGGATGTCTTAGTTTTTTTTTACTTTCAAAGCTTCTATTTTTTTTTTTTTAAATGCTCTGGAGTTATTGTAAATGTTTAGATCACACGAGTTGTAAACAATCAACTTTACAGCCACTGCAATCTTATTCTACAAATAGTATAATACTAATTATATCAGTGTAATATAGTATCTGCAACTGTGCAGAAATACTGGATCATGTACAACTTGAATTAACAAATGTTGAGTATAGGATTTAATCTTTTTATGGCAATCTCACCTCATTTTTAGCATAGTTTTTCACCTCAATATACCCATCAAACGACAATCTATACGGACGAAATCGGAACGACCACGTCCAAAGTTTCAGTCAGGCCGATGCAGCAGACCCAGCAACAGAGGCCGAAAACTTCTCCGCTGCATCCGTGCCTGACATTCTGCTCTCCTTATTCCAAAAGACATTATAGTGATGTGGATGAAAGATAATGACAATAAATGACAAAAAAACGTCATTAAACAACCAAAAAATGTTTTTTGATACATATTTGAGTTATTTTGACAACAGAAGTTGACTTAACTTTGAAGTTCAAATGAAAAATGTAGCTCTTTTAACACATGTGCATGTGCAGTATTATTCAAACCCAACTTCAGTAGTTTGTGGCGCATCCTTTAGCTTTTATAACTTCTAACAAACGTTTTCGGTAAGTGCTGACAAGCTTCTTACACCCATTCTTCACGTGCAAAAGCCTCTAGCTCAGTGATGTTTGATGGCTTCCGTGCTGCAACTGCCTTCTTTAAATCCCACCAAAGATTTTCAATCGGATTTAAATCTGGTGACTGAGAAGGCCACTTCAGGACGTTCCAGGACATTTTTCTCAACCAAGCTTTGGTTGACTTGGAGGTGTGCTTGGGATCATTGTCTTGCTAGAAAGTCCAATGATCACCAAGGTTTAATTTGCCAACAGAAGGCATCACATTCCTCTTTAAAATGGTCTGGTATTTCTGGGAATCCATGATGCCAGGTACACGATCAAGATTGCCAGCCCCACGTCATCAATGACCCACCTCCATGCTTGACCGTGGGGATGGTATTCTTCTGGTCATAAGCCTGGCCTTTCGCACGCCAGACATACCGCTGGTCCATATGTCCAAACAGTTCCAGTTTGGTTTCATCAGTCCATAGAACTGTCTCCCAAAACGATGTAGTCTTATCCAAATTCCTCCTGGCATATTCTAGTCGACTTTTGATGTTCCTTGTGGTCAAGAGTGGAGTGCGTCTTGGAGTCCGGCCATGAAGTCCTTGTTTAATCAGTGCACGTCTTATAGTTGCCACTGAAGCACTTGTACCAGCCTTCATCAGGTCATCCTGTAGGGCCCTTGATGAAATGTTGGGCTTTCTTCCACGGCCAGGCAGGTTTGCAGCTGTTCCATAAGTTTTGAACTTCCTTATAATGCTCCCAAGGGTGTCTCTTGGAATATTACATTTTTTGGAAATCTTTTTATACCCAAGGCCCTTCAGGTGTGATGAAATAATCTCCTCTCAGCTTTGTGGAAACTCCTTTGTCTTTTCCATGATTGCAACTCGAGTTGAATACCTTCATGGGTGGGGTTTATATATGCATCACAGCTGAAGCAAATGAAGGATCATTATAGAGTTCCCAAAGGCTTAATTATGTTTCAACTCCACTTTAGGCCATAAAAACTGTCAGACAGCTGCGAAAACAATATTATATAGGGGTTGAATAATTGTGACATGGCTATCTTAACAAAATATACTGTTACACACAAATACTACATCATGCATTTTCTGTGTTGATTTTATGTATCACTCAACTCATAAAGAAGTCTTCCAGCTGGGTGGAATTCCTTTTGAAAAACTTTAATTGATAAATCCTTGAAATCTTTGGGGGGTTGAATATTTTGATTGTGAACTGTATGGGATAATAAAACCCACTAGAAGCAGTTTTTCATAAGCCGACAAGACAATACAGAAACGTATTATATGGTCGCGCACCATGTTATCCAGACAAGAAATATAATATGCTTCAATTCAAGTAAGTGGTTCGTAAGCTCATTCATTGGTTGTCCAGCTTCCAAAATTTAAAATGACTGCTCCATTTTTTCCTTTCCATGTTTATTTTTATACAGACAAGTATAGCATGGACTAATGTCATACCAGCATTTATAGCTCTATTAATTAAAATGCCCCTATACAAGATAGGAATTTAATAAAATACACAAACGCCACAAGAAAATACAACAGCAAAAGAAAACAGCATATATTTGCTTTATTTTATACACCTTCAACCCAAAAAACATACAGTATTTGCAAAAGTAAAATTCAAACATTAAAAGAGTTAAATCAATGCTTTTCGACAATCTAATGTCTCTTTAGAGCCACAGTGATACACCTAGGAGGCATGATGCATACCATTGTTTCAAAAATAGCAATCTACCAAAGAGCATTAGCATCACAGACCCAATTTCACAGAAGTACCAACTACTGCTCAGGACTTCAAAAGGGACACAATGTCTTTTGGTAGTGTTATGCTATTGACCTCAGGCATAGTTTTTAATAAAACTATGGTGAGAATTTGGATCAGTTCACAGAAACTCTGCAAAAGCCACTATAAAATTTAATTACTGACTGACTGGTTGAAAAAATCCCAATCTCCACCAAATGAGGCATGAGGCCCTAATGGTACGTCTACGAAGAGCCTGGGCACTCCCTATACGCCCCATTGTACCGATTTTGGTTGTAGTTCCATGAGACATCCACTGGGAGTGATCGCGGGCGCAGTCCAGATTGAATGGGAGTCTATCGGGCTAAACGGCTAATTATGCCTCTTTCACCTGCTTGTCGTTGAAATATCGCAAATTTTATTGTAGATTCCGCAAGTTCAATATAGATTATGGTTCAAAAGTCAAATGAGTGAGTACTTATGTCCTTTCGATTTCTTACAGTTTGGGCCGTTGTTGGCCGTATACGCTAGCATTCTGCTAATGATGCTGATTGGTCAGGGACGGACTTGCGACTGATTACGACCAGAGACCCTCTTGACGGCATCTGAAGCTGGAAGCGCATCGGAAACATTATCTTAAGGAGGACTTTCCGTCGAAGTTATTTTTGCGTACTGTATTTATATTATATATATATATATATTATACTATTATATGTTAATAAAAGGAAGTGCCGAAGTGATTCAGAAACTGCCGTAAAGCAGTACCTCTGACAGTGTGACGTCATCGCATTTTTTGAACACCTTTTTAGAACAGATACGTGACCTTAAAAAATGCAATATTCAGCTGAGTTTATTATTTTAGCCCCACCCTTTGATAGCAACTTTAAAATTACTTGACAAAAAATTACATCGTGAGAAAAGTGGATTCTGAGGATAAAACCCCGTTGGCTCCCATTCATTCTGGACTCGCCTACGAGCGCCCGCATGGTCAAAGATTATTACTGCAACCAGTCCGGAAACCCGGAACTAACCCGAGAGTGCCAGTTCTCCTCATATTAGACATTCTCTGGTGCTTTATCAATATTACATTGTAACTACTGATAATGTCTCTTGGCGTAATTGTTATAGAATGTCCAGTCTTGTTATTGACAGACTTCTATATATGTTTCCAAAACACAGATGAGAATGGGTAGTGACAAAAGTGTTTCTGGCTCAGCTCCAAAAGGTGAAATTAACATTTATGTCAACAAATGTGTAAATGATTGTGTTACACAGGTAAATTACATTATATTCTTTTTTTTTTATATTTGACCGGAAGAGACTTGGCTCTAAGGATATAGATTTGACCTTTACCATCAAACAAACTGGTAACAAAGATTATGACCCTTTCAATGCAGTTCTCTTATCTATCTATCTATCTATCTATCTATCTATCTATCTATCTATCTATATATAGATATATATATATATATATATATAGATATATATCTATATATATATCTATATATATCCGTGGGTAGTTATATTTGGGTCACTTAGCTTGCTGTCCAGGTGTGTGCAATCAATTAAGATAGATTCAACTTTGTTTTTTTAACTATACAAAACTGCTAAAGTTAACCGTAACCCACAATGACTGATTATTAATACACTTACTGCTAGCACCGGCTATAGCAGCCGCTATTCCCGCATCCCCGCGCATGCTCGCTCCACCTGGCGCCGGGCCAGTGAACGTGACCGTGTATTGTTTCCGGAGCGTCGGCTGAGATGGAGCGTGACCTCTCTGCAGCTCCGCCCTCCTGCGGCCACAGACACACCTGCAGCTTCCTCTCTGCTGCAGCTCCTGATCATGTCCCTTCTAATGTCAATTAAATGTATTAAATGTAGCTTATTTCATGATGCATAACATCTTAACCTTCTTTTTTAATTACATACACATATTACATATATATATATATATATGTTTCTGTCATAATGGTCTTCTAAATGACAGCATGTGTTTTTTAAGCACATAAACAACATAGTAAATAACACCCAAGGTTAACATAGCGCTATCTCCTGGGATGTCAAGTCCGTTCTATGTATTAGGGTAAATGGCACAAATCCATGCTTTCACCTTTTTCTGTAGTGATATATTATAGATTTAATACCAAATCTGAAATTAATTTCCGATAATTATTCATTTTAGTTTTATTTATTCTTTTAACCAGTAATATCCATTCAGTTCATTTTTACTTTTCTTTAAGGATATAGTTTTTATTTAGTTTCACTTTACTGCTACTGCTAACAATAGTAGTTCACTAAAATAACCCTGGTACCAACAGGATATAGTTAAACTTTTGCATCATCCACCTTGTTAATGAAATCAGTGGGATATTTTCAGGAACTGCATCATGACAAAAATGTTACCCTCCGCTAACATTGTGAGTTCACTGTCAAAACATAAACCAGTGACACTATGACTTGTGAAATGATGACCAAACCGACTAAAACTAATTAAACTATCTCAACTATACTAGCAGGCCTATTTCACCACAGTAATTATTTCTCATTTGGTTGGTTTATTTGAATTATAACAGTCTTTTTTTAATTTTATTTACATATGTAATAATAATAATAATGAATTTTATTTGTAATGCACTTTATATTGAGCAAACAATCTCAAAGTGCTACATATATGGCAAAAAAGAAAAGTAAAAGTTAAAATTTAGAGATAGAACGCTCTCTCCAAAGGAAACAACTAATGAAAGGCTTTTTTAAAAAGGTAGGTTTTTAGGCCTTTTTAAAAGTGTCCAGGGTCAGTGGTGCTCTCAGGTGGTCAGGGAGAGCATTCCAAAGACAGGGAGCGGCGTGACAGAAAGCTCTGTCTCCCATGGTTCGGAGTTTGGTCCTT
>NW_026551895.1:0-5221 GCF_027596085.1 Anoplopoma fimbria | reverse complement strand
GTTAAATTCTGTATACCAAATGTATGTAAGTCTGTAAGGTCTATTGGAGCCTATAGTGAAGAAAAGGATGTGGGTTATTTGTTTAAAATGTTAGATTAGTCAATTCACTAAACAAGACCGCCTATTACTAGGGACAAAGGAATCCCAAATCTTGGCAAAACAAAGCCATAAAATCAAGCCACCCCCTGGGACCCGACACCTATCCTGAACAGATAAAACCAGAAGATTTCCTTTGTTCGCTCTCTTGTCCTTTTCGTTTTTGTCCGTGTTAGGTGTGTCTTGTTAAGTGTTAGGGGCGGCTGTGGCTCAGTGGAGAGCAGGGTCGTCCTCCAATCAGAGGATCGCGTTCGATCCCTGGCTCCTGCAGTCCATGTCGATGTGTCCTTGGGCAAGACACTTAACCCTGAGTTGCTCCCGAAGGCTGTGCCATTGGTGTATGAATGGGTGTGAATGATTAGAGAGACCCTGATGGGCAGGTGGCACCTTGCATGGTAGCTTCTGTCATCAGTGTATGAATGGGTGTGAATGGGTGAATGATTAGTAAATGTAAAAAGCGCTTTGAGTGGTCGGAAGACTAGAAAAGCGCTATACAAGTACAGTCCATTTACCATTTACCATGTTAGGGAGCTTCACACAAGCTCCTGTTATTTTATTTTAGAACAGCAGTTTTTGTCAATACTTTTCCTCCTCAAACTCCTTTGAGCATCTTAGAATCATTCTTTAAGCAAGCCTTATTTTATTTTAGTGAACATCTGTTGATCTTGTGAGACATCAACTTTAATTATTATCGTTTAGGCCAAAAACGAGATTAGTTTGAGTATATCAACGAGTAGCCTGAGTTATCAAACTATTCAGAGCTATATCCTCTCCAAACACCGGACCGGATCCAACGCCCGTCTTGAAGCAAGACACAAAGAATTCAGAGACTTTTGCCGGCTGACTGAGTGAGAACCCGGAGACAGCGGAGAGCCAGCGGAGAGCCAGCGGAGAGCCACAGGTCCATGAACCCTCAACTCCACCCTCTTCCCGTCCGACAGACTGGAAAGTCCGACGGCAGAGCTGAAACCACCAGGACCGCTGAAGCAACAGCAGAGACCCGCAAAAGGCATCTGGACCCCTCGGCACAAAGTAGGAACATCTCAACTGTACTGTGATCCAGAGTTGGTGTAGGAGATATAGAAGCTCTGAATAATAATATAGATTGACCAGATAGGAGAAAGAGGAGACCTCAACTTTTCTTCACTATTTGATATGATATTGCCTGATTATTTGAAACCCATTTATTCATGTTTTGTATTGTTGTTTAATTAATAATCCTGTCATCCATTCATTTAATTCCCTTTTTAATAAATTACCCATGTATCGCCAAGCCATTGTCTGTCATATTGATTCAAGGTGGGAGCTATAAGGTCACTGAAATCAGGACTTACGCCTGAGATATTGAGACTGGATAATTTGTTACCAAATTATTGATCATATTTTTATTATTTTCTCCTATTAAGGAGTGGTGCCCCCGCAATTTTTACGTAAGCAATATTATTATTTTAACATAGTCATTAACAACGTTACAACTATGTCGATGTTATAGGGGACATGGATGCACCATTAACTGGCTGGACTGCCCTTCCACATCCAGCCACCTCTTCTTACCCCAATCTCCTCTACAGTTTCCTCCTGACAACTGCTGTAGCTTTTCTCTATGGTCGCTTTCCAAAGCCTGCCCTGTTGTACCTGCCCTGCAAGATCCCTTTGTGCAAGTGTTGCCTGAGTCTGTAAATGTGCCTTCCTATGGGTTCCATTTCCTCCCTGCTTGGACTGTTGGTGCTGTATTTCAAACTGCTGTGTTCCTGGACACCGACAGCGTCTTTCCAGCCACGTTTTGGCACATCTGCTGAGGCAGAGTGGGCCTCCGAGACAAGTTCAGCCCAGGAAAAAATGTTGGCTTTGTACGTTTCTACAAACCACTGATACGTTGAATGTCACGTTTTTTTGCATTCAGTCGGAGCAAGTGACGTTGTACAATGAGTGCCCAACACAGCAAAATATGTAGTATTATTACTGTGAAAGTGGTATAAAGAGTATAACAAGCAAAAAAGTAAACCAAGGGTGGGCTGTGAGGGTCACACAAACACAGGACTTTCACCCAGGTGAAAGTTATGTAACCTTGTTACGCATGTTATGTAGTGTTTGAATAAAACCTAACCAATCATCAAAGAAACTAAACCATGTGGCATTGTCATCTTTTTCCCCTACGTGATACGAGGCTGATATGAAATGTTTTTATGCCATGTTTTTTTGAGGTTCAGGAACGTCGACATTCAATGTATTCCGTGATTTACAGAATTGTACAATGATGACATTTTTCATCACAGTTTAAGGTTACCTAGAAGCCTGATGTCTCTTTGCTTTTAATGCCAACCACAACCAGTCTCAACCACATGGATCTGCTGCTTATCACTACAAGCATTGTATCATCTACCTAAACTTTACACCATTATTCCGAATGTGACAATATTCCGAATTTGATTGGTTCACGTTAACATCATATTCCGTTTCGGTATTCTGAATTAGGCTGAATGGAGCATTTTTGGATATGCCAATATTAATCAGGTGTAGAAGCATTCTCTGAACACGTATACGGCGCAATCGGAATATGCGTCTCAACAGGGTTTTTAGGGCATTTTGCAACACACAGCCTCTTTCCTGTTCATGAACAGCTTTGTTTGTTCAACACAATCCAACTAGCTAATAGTAATAAACTGGAGTAGAAATGCTTGCTCCAAAAAAAACAACACATTTCAGCTCTGAAGGAAGAACACACCTACTTTTCAGCATTCAGACAATGTTATCCGTGCAAAACCACAGGAGTTAACCTTTCCAAAATTAAAAACCGGTCTTAGGAACAGTTTCTACTTTACATAACCTGAAAGTGACAGCAACAGGTCCTCTGTAGAAAACAATGATTCTATTTTAATATGTAAGCAAGCTTCAAGGGGTCAATAGCCAATCAGAAAATAAGGAAATAAAGCCTTTTTCAATGCCGACAGGGACATTTATTTTTTTTTGAATGCAGAGAGAGCCTTTGTTGGAAACATGCATGAAGTATCTGATTTGCTTTTAAATTTCTGCAGACTATTGCTTGTTGTCTTGATAAATTCAGGATACTGTACATTTCCACAGCACTACGAAATAATCATATCATACTCAACACTTAGTTTCTCATTTTTAACTAACACTTGTTTATTAGCAGAGTTTGTCATTGTGCAATCACATATATTAAAATGAACATGACAGCATTTTTTGTCACAGTTCTAGTATTTAAAGTTGATACAGATTTTAAGTACAGATATTTGTGTTATTCTCATATGCGTTGTTGAGTAAGTTGAAATAGGACGCCATCACAAGTGGCATGTTTTTGAAGGTAAAATGTACTTTTTATGCATAAATTGGTGGAGTGAAGAAAAACATGACCGGAATTCCCCAGGTTTGCATCTTTGTCCCCCATGATGAGTTTGCCTGCTCTGTGAACATCCTGTTTCATTGAGCACTCACTAACCTTAAAGACATTGTCGCCACGTTAGACTCGACCTCACATGATTGACTGCACATGTGTCAATTATCCAGCGCTCCACACTGATTGCAATTGCCTGGCAGCTGACAGCAGCCGGTGGTTTATCTGATCAGTCACTTGTTTTTCACATTCCCTGAAAACACTGAAAGGCTTAGCTGAGCCCATTTGCTAAAGGCTTATTGATCACAAAGCTGAGTACAAGTCTAACATTTGACATTTATTTTGCTCCCATCCCCATGTAAGCCATTGGTAATTCCGCCCCCACTGAATGATTTCTCGTTAATATTGTGGTCTTTATTTGCTTAACAGGGAAGTAAGTTTAACATCTGTAGCATCAGCCTGCAGTAACATACTGTAAGGTTAAAGAGTACGCTGTACAGGACCATTAAACTCATACCGTCCTCTTTGCAGTCAAAATAAATGTCCCAGATGTCTCAGAATAACGTCTCTGTTCATTTTTGTTACTCTGCTCATAAACAAGCAGTAAGCGTTTTGGAAAAATGGCTGAATTATCACTACAATAAAACAATTGGCCTCCTGCAAGAACATTTCGATTCTCTAATATTAACTCCTGCCTACTTTTTTTCAAATGATGGGCTCGTATGAGTGAGTCATGTCAGATTCAGCGACTTCACTTTAAATAACTGGGTGAATGCCCAGCGTCAACATGATGAATGCCGCCTGTGCGTTCATGATAATTGTTAATTAGCATAATTATTGACCCAATAACACCACATGAGGCTATGCGTCCTGCCTCATATTTCCTATACTAAAGTGCTGCTCTGCAAGATCCATTAAGTAAAAGTATGTCATTTTTGACATTGTCAGCAGCAAAATCAAAGGGAGCTGCTAAAGCAAAGGAATCTGAGCATGCTCAAAGGCGTTCATGCTCAATGGGCTGTTTGTTGAAATATTCTCCCTAACGCCAAAGGTCGACTTACTAAATGTAATGTGATAAAGCAAGAAGACAACGACAGTCACCATAAACCAACCTCCAGAACGCCCAGTAGGAATTGTAATCAACTGTAAACTCAGATCTACTATTCATGCACTACTTTATTGCCTTTATACAAGCCATGTAAAGAAAGAAGTCAAGTAGTAAATGTTTTATAAAAAAACAAATGTTGAATATCTTGTAAACAATTTGATTCAAGACATGTTAATAGTGCCTGTCAGGTTTTTGTGCCAGTTACGTTTGAAAAGCTCTGAAGTTATAAAAATTCAGAGATGCACGACCAACCGCAGAGACCACTTGGCGACCCTTGCAGCATGACTCGCAGGCCGCGATTACGTCACTTTCTGGCGAGTGAGCCAGCTTCGATGCAGCGACCATAAACTTAGCTTCACGAGTGCTGTTTATGCCGCTTCACCTGAGGGTTGTACTGTCTCTGAAATAAAGAGGATATGGTTCCATATTAAAACACTGCTGTTACGCCTAGTGGAAACACAGGAAAAACAGGACTCAATTGCACTACCCAGGCAGAAAGATAGGGTGTAAAAAAACAAGCTTTACTCAACAATTCAGGTTCAGCACACAGGTAGGGAAACACACAAAGACAGGAAGTGAAGTGATCTCAAATGAGAGGAGAGTAACACAAAATTAAACAGGAAATGCTGAAATGAAAAACAAAAGACACTTAACTAGAGACC
>NW_026551894.1:0-6164 GCF_027596085.1 Anoplopoma fimbria | reverse complement strand
AAACAAAGCCATAAAATCAAGCCACCCCCTGGGACCCGACACCTATCCTGAACAGATAAAACCAGAAGATTTCCTTTGTTTGCTCTCTTGTCCTTTTCGTTTTTGTCCGTGTTAGGTGTGTCTTGTTAAGTGTTAGGGGGCGGCTGTGGCTCAGTGGAGAGCAGGGTCGTCCTCCAATCAGAGGATCGGCGGTTCGATCCCTGGCTCCGGCAGTCCATGTCGATGTGTCCTTGGGCAAGACACTTAACCCTGAGTTGCTCCCGAAGGCTGTGCCATCGGTGTATGAATGGGTGTGAATGATTAGAGAGACCCTGATGGGCAGGTGGCACCTTGCATGGTAGCTTCTGTCATCAGTGTATGAATGGGTGTGAATGGGTGAATGATTAGAAATGTAAAAGCGCTTTGAGTGGTCGGAAGACTAGAAAAGCGCTATACAAGTACAGTCCATTTACCATTACCATTTACCATGTTAGGGAGCTTCACACAAGCCCCTGTTATTTTATTTTAGAACAGCAGTTTTTATCAATACTTTTCCTCCTCAAACTCCTTTGAGCATCTTAGAATCATTCTTTTAAGCAAGCCTTATTTTATTTTAGTGAACATCTGTTGATCTCGTGAGACATCAACTTTAATTATTATCGTTTAGGCCAAAACGAGATTAGTTGGAGAATATCAACGAGTAGCCTGAGTTATCAAACTATTCAGAGCTATATCCCTCTCCAAACACCGGACCGGATCCAACGCCCGTCTTGAAGCAAGACACAAAGAATTCAGAGACTTTTGCCGGCTGACTGAGGGAGAACCCCGGAGAGCCAGCGGAGAGCCAGCGGAGAGCCAGCGGAGAGCCACAGGTCCATGAACCCTCAACTCCACCCTCTTCACCGTCCGACGGACCGGAAAGTCCGACGGCAGAGCTGAAACCACCAGGACCGCTGAAGCAACAGCAGAGACCCGCAAAAGGCATCTGGACCCCTCGGCACAAAGTAGGAACATCTCAACTGTACTGTGATCCAGAGTTGGTGTAGGAGATATAGAAGCTCTGAATAATAATATAGATTGACCAGATAGGAGAAAGAGGAGACCTCAACTTTTCTTCACTATTTGATATAATATTGCCTGATTATTTGAAACCCATTTATTCATGTTTTGTATTGTTCTTTAATTAATAATCCTGTCATCCATTCATTTAATTACCTTTTTAATAAATTACCCATGTATCGCCAAGCCGTTGTCTGTCATATTGATTCAAGGTGGGAGCTATAAGGTCACTGAAATCAGGACTTACGCCTGAGATATTGAGACTGGATAATTTGTTACCAAATTATTGATCATATTTTTATTATTTTCTCCTATTAAGGAGTGGTGCCCCGCAATTTTTAACGTAAGCAATATTATTATTTTAACATAGTCATTAACAACGTTACAACTATGTCGATGTTATAGGGGACATGGATGCACCATTAACTGGCCGGACTGCCCTTGCACATCCAGCCACCTCTTCTTACCCCAATCTCCTCTACAGTTTCCTCCTGACAACTGCTGTAGCTTTTCTCAATGGTCGCTTTCCAAAGCCTGCCCTGTTGTACCTGCCCTGCAAGATCCCTTTGTGCAAGTGTTGCCTGAGTCTGTAAATGTGCCTTCCTATGGGTTCCATTTCCTCCCTGCTTGAACTGTTGGTGCTGTATTTCAAACTGCTGTGTTCCTGGACACCGACAGCGTCTTTCCAGCCACGTTTTGGCACATCTGCTGAGGCAGAGTGGGCCTCCGAGACAAGTTCAGCCCAGGAAAAAATGTTGGCTTTGTACGTTTCTACAAACCACTGATACGTTGAATGTCACGTTTTTTGCATTCAGTCGGAGCAAGTGACGTTGTACAATGAGTGCCCAACACAGCAAAATATGTAGTATTATTACTGTGAAAGTGGTATAAAGAGTATAACAAGCAAAAAAGTAAACCAAGGGTGGGCTGTGAGGGTCACACAAACACAGGACTTTCACCCAGGTGAAAGTTATGTAACCTTGTTACGCATGTTATGTAGTGTTTGAATAAAACCTAACCAATCGTCAAAGAAACTAAACCATGTGGCATTGTCATCTTTTTCCCCTACGTGATACGAGGCTGATATGAAATGTTTTTATGACATGTTTTTTTGAGGTTCAGGAACGTCGACATTCAATGTATTCCCATTGATTTACAGAATTGTACAATGATGACATTTTCATCACAGTTTAGGTTACCTAGAAAGCCTGATGTCTCTTTGCTTTTAATGCCAACCACAACCAGTCTCAACCACATGGATCTGCTGCCCATCACTACAAGCATTGTATCATCTACTGAACTTTACACCATTATTCCGAATGTGACAATATTCCGAATTTGATATGGTTCACGTTAACATCATATTCCGTTTCGGTATTCTGAATTAGGCTGAATGGAGCATTTTTGGATATGCCAATATTAATCAGGTGTAGGAGCATTCTCTGAACATTTATACGGCGCAATCGGAATATGCGTCTCAACAGGGGCTTTTAGGGCATTTTGCAACACACAGCCTCTTTCCTGTTCATGAACAGCTTTGTTTGTTCAACACAATCCTACTAGCTAATAGTAATAAACTGGAGTAGAAATGCTTGCTCCAAAAAAAAAAAACACATTTCAGCTCTAAGGAAGAACACACCATTTTCAGCATTCAGACAATGTTATCCAGGCAACCAATAGGAGTTAACCTTTCCGTGAATTAAAAACCGGTCTTAGGAACAGTTTCTACTTTTACATAACCTGAAAAAGTGACAGCAACAGGTCCTCTGTAGAAAACAATGATTCTATTTTAATATGTAAGCAAGCTTCAAGGGGTCAATAGCCAATCAGAAAATAAGGAAATAAAGCCTTTTTCAATGCCGACAGGGACATTTATTTTTTTGAATGCAGAGAGAGCCTTTGTTGGAAACATGCATGAAGTATCTGATTTGCTTTTAAATTTCTGCAGACTATTGCTTGTTGTCTTGATAAATTCAGGATACTGTACATTTCCACAGCACTACGAAATAATCACATCATACTCAACACTTAGTTTCTCATTTTTAACTAACACTTGTTTATTAGCAGAGCTTTTGTCATTGTGCAATCACATATATTAAATGAACATGACAACATTTTTTGTCACAGTTCTAGTATTTAAAGTTGATACAGATTTTAAGTACAGATATTTGTGTTATTCTCTATATGCGTTGTTGAGTAAGTTGAATAGGACGCCATCACAAGTGGCATGTTTTTGAAGGTAAAATGTACTTTTTATGCATAAATTGGTGGGAGGAAGAAAACACTGACCGGAATTCCCCAGGTTTGCATCTTTGTCCCCCATGGATGAGTTTGCCTGCTCTGTGAACATCCTGTTTCATTGAGCACTCACTAACCTAAAGACATTGTCGCCACGTTAGACTCGACCTCACATGATTGACTGCATATGTCAATTATCCAGCGCTCCACACTGATTGCAATTGCCTGGCAGCTGACAGCAGCCGGTGGTTTATCTGATCAGTCACTTGTTTTCACATTCCCTGAAAAAACTGAAAGGCTTAGCTGAGCCCATTTGCTAAAGGCTTATTGATCACAAAGCTGAGTACAAGTCTAACATTTGACATTTATTTTGCTCCCATCCCCATGTAAGCCATTGGTAATTCCGCCCCCACTGAATGATTTCTCGTTAATATTGTGGTCTTTATTTGCTTAACAGGGAAGTAAGTTTAACATCTGTAGCATCAGCCTGCAGTAACATACTGTAAGGTTAAAGAGTACGCTGTACAGGACCATTAAACTCATACCGTCCTCTTTGCAGTCAAAATAAATGTCCCAGATGTCTCAGAATAACGTCTCTGTTCATTTTTGTTACTCTGCTCATAAACAAGCAGTAAGCGTTTTGGAAAAATGGCTGAATTATCACTACAATAAAACAATTGGCCTCCTGCAAGAACATTTCGATTCTCTAATATTAACTCCTGCCTACTTTTTTCCAAATGATGGGCTCGTATGAGTGAGTCATGTCAGATTCAGCGACTTCACTTTAAATAACTGGGTGAATGCCCAGCGTCAACATGATGAATGCCGCCTGTGCGTTCATGATAATTGTTAATTAGCATAATTATTGACCCAATAACACCACATGAGGCTATGCGTCCTGCCTCATATTTCCTATACTAAAGTGCTGCTCTGCAAGATCCGTTAAGTAAAAGTATGTCATTTTTGACATTGTCAGCAGCAAAATCAAGGGAGCTGCTAAAGCAAAGGAATCTGAGCATGCTCAAAGGCGTTCATGCTCAATGGGCTGTTTGTTGAAATATTCTCCCTAACGCCAAAGGTCGACTTACTAAATGTAATGTGATAAAGCAAGAAGACAACGACAGTCACCAGCAAAACACCATAAACCAACCTCCAGAACGCCCAGTAGGAATTGTAATCAACTGTAAACTCAGATCTACTATTCATGCACTACTTTATTGCCTTTATACAAGCCATGTAAAGAAAGAAGTCAAGTAGTAAATGTTTTATAAAAAAAACAAATGTTGAATATCTTGTAAACAATTTGATTTGGAAGCAAAATATATATTAAAATGTAGATTTGTATGACCTCTGGTTTCTAAAGCATCCCAAAACAAATTGGCCTCCCAAGACATGTTAATAGTGCCTGTCAGGTTTTTTTGTGCCAGTTACGTTTGAAAAGCTCTGAAGTTATAAAAATTCAGAGATGCACGACCAACCGCAGAGACCACTTGCAGCATGACTCGCAGGC
Organism: Anoplopoma fimbria; assembly: GCF_027596085.1. NCBI lineage: Eukaryota > Metazoa > Chordata > Actinopteri > Perciformes > Anoplopomatidae > Anoplopoma > Anoplopoma fimbria. The sequence goes on along the minus strand of NW_026551894.1, from coordinate 1,378 downwards.
CGCGATTACGTCACTTTCTGGCGAGTGAGCCAGCTTCGATGCAGCGACCATAAACTTAGCTTCACGAGTGCTGTTTATGCCGCTTCACCTGAGGGTTGTACTGTCTCTGAAATAAAGAGGATATGGTTCCATATTAAAACACTGCTGTTACGCCTAGTGGAAACACAGGAAAAACAGGTACCCAGGCAGAAAGATAGGGTGTAAAAAAACAAGCTTTACTCAACAATTCAGGTTCAGCACACAGGTAGGGAAACACACAAAGACAGGAAGTGAAGTGATCTCAAATGAGAGGAGAGTAACACAAAATTAAACAGGAAATGCTGAAATGAAAAAAAAAAAGACACTTAACTAGAGACCAGGTTGAGACATTGGCCGCTTCTCCAATATGTGAACTTCTCTGTAGGCTACTTGTGTCCTCGTGAACTTGTGAAACGTCATCTAGCGCGGCCCAAGTACTGTTCCAATACACAAGTTCGCATCCAGCCAAGTACGGTCCAGATACCCGGATGTGTCCTTGCTCCGCCCATTATATCGGGGATGCATCGGAGGAGACTTGTGTGGACTTTGGACAGCCAAGTATCCCAGAATGCATTTCACCAGCAAACAAGAGATGACAGTGGCGGAGACGGCTCACAACTGTCACTTATCATTGTCTAAATACTGCTGTTGTTGTGTAACGGAATTTAGTTTTAACATTTTTTTAAGCGAGAATGTAGTTGTTAAGACTTAAAATATGCGGTCAATTTATCAAGATAGAGCCTGTTTGAAAAAGCGCCGACGTTTGTCGGAGATGAGAGGACCAGAGAGGAGTATATATATATATATATATATATATATATATATATATATATATAGTAGAGATATATATAGTATATATATATATATATATATATATATATATATATATATATATATATATATATATATATATATATATAGAGATGAGAGGACCAGAGAGGAGACTTGGTGATTGGTGCTCATGTAGCCCGCTGACAGCAGCCTTATCTCGGCATGGCCTCCTCCAGATGCCGCTGGCTCCGGTGTCTCTGTGGTTGTGGTTGCAGATGTAACACAAAATATATACATATTAATATTTTAATATTTTCTAAATAAAAACGAAAAAAAAGGCAGGGGTTGTTTTATATCATATTTCGTTTTATTGTCAATATATATGACTGAAGATAACCGAGAAGTGCACCGACGAGCTGAGTTGGTGACGTTGTGACGTTGGTGACGTTAACAAGTTCGCTGCTGTTCCTAATTGCAAAATGACCGCATTGCGTCTGTCCCTCGGAGTTTGTACTCCCGAAGTCGAACCATCCATGAACTTGCAGTTTGCAAGTCCATACTTGACCATACTTGGTATTGAGAAACGGCC
>NW_026551893.1:0-2738 GCF_027596085.1 Anoplopoma fimbria | reverse complement strand
TATTGACAATTTTAACCAGATGTTGGTAACAACCCAAGTAATCCATACATACAAAGAAAACCAAACAAATAAGTTCAGAAATGAAGTTATGTGTAATAAAATGGAATGACAGGGAAAAGTATTGAACACATGAAGAAAGGGAGGTGCAAAAAGGCATGGACAAGACAAGACACCAGCTGAAATCTATCAGTAATTAGAAAGCAATCCTGCCCCTTGTCAGTGCAAATTAATATCAGCTGGTTCAGTCCCAACTGATGGCCTATAAAAAGGTGTCTCATTACCACGGTGTCCCACAAGAAACATCTCATGATGGGTAAAAGCAAAGAGCTCTCTCAAGACCTTCACAACTTTATTGTTGCAAAACATACTGATGGCATTGGTTACAGAAGGATTTCTAAACTTCTGAATGTTCCAGTGAGCACTGTTGGGGCCATAATCCGGAAGTGGAAAGAACATAATTTCACCATAAACCAGCCACGACCAGGTGCTCCTCGCAAGATTTCTGACAGAGGAGTGAAAATAATTATCAGAAGAGCCAAGGACGACTTGTGGAGAGCTTCAGATAGACCTGGAATTAGCAGGTACAATTGTTTCAAAGAAAACAATAAGTAATGCACTCAACCGCCGTGGCCTGTATGCACGCTCACCACGCAAGACTCCATTGCTGAAGAAAAAGCATGTTGAAGCTCTTTTAAAGTTTGCTGCACAACATTTAAACAAGCCTGTGAAATACTGTTAGAATATAGTCTGGTCAGATGAGATCAAAATTGAACTCTTTGGATGCCATAATACACACCATGTTTGGAGGTCAAATGGCACTGCATATCACCCCCAAAACACCATACCAACAGTGACGTTTGGAGGTGGGAACATCATGGTGTGGGGCTATTTTTCAGCATACAGCACTGGCAAACTTCATATAATTGAAGGAAAGATGAATGGAAAAATGTACCGAGACATTCTTGATAAAAATCTGCTGCCATCTACCAGGATGATGAAGATGAAACGAGGGTGGACATTTCAGCAAGACAATGATCCCAAACACACAGCCAAGGAAACTCTCAATTGGTTTCAGAGAAAGAAAATAAAGCTGCTAGAATGGCCCAGCCAATCACCTGACTTGAATCCAATAGAAAATCTATGGAAAGAACTAAAGATCAGAGTTCATAGAAGAGGCCCACGGAACCTTCAAGATTTGAAGACTGTTTGTGTGGAAGAATGGGCCAAAATCACACCTGAGCAACGCATGCGACTAGTTTCTCCATACAGGAGGCGTCTTAAAGCTGTCATTAGGCTTTTGTACGAAGTATTAAATAAATTTCAGTAAGCATGTTCTATACTTTTTCCCTGTGTCATTCCATTTTATTACACAGAACTTCATTTCTGAACTTACTTGTGTTGGTACCGACATTGGTGAAAATGTCATGTCAATAGCACCTTTAGAAATATATTTACTGAGAAAAATGGTGACGTGTTCAATACTTATTTTACCCGCTGTAGCTGACTCAGCATGCTCACAGCTGTGCTCCTGCCTGCCTTCTCTTCTCCTGACTTGCTGTCTCTTCAGGTTGCCCGGCTGTGTGTGTGTTTTTTTTTGTTTTTAACTTTTGGTTATATACTAAATCAAACAGGTTATATCTTAAACAATTCAAACCACTCTACATTCACACTAATTTCAGTATGCAGATGTCATATATGTAAGTTTCAAACATTTAGGTATACTCAAACATTTAGATATAATCGATAGTGGTAGTCTATTATGATTAAATCAAACTCCAACAATGGCAACTCTCAAGTCAGGGATTAAGTGCCTTGCTCAAGGGCAGCTCTGCAGTACCAGTGGCTTCAACCTAAGGGTTACCTTTCACTGTATCCCACTGTACATACACTGTAGATCATACGGCTCCACTCACAGTCCTCTAAGTAGCTATAGTGCTGCAGCTTATGTTATGGCTGAATATCTAAAATATCATGGCTGCTGCTGCTGAAAATCTGTCACAGTCAGAGGTAACTTACTGTATGACAACAGACCCGTGATGTTTTTGCAACAAGAAGTGATTCGGGAGGGTGGAGCCAAATACAACCGAATGCTGAACATGACATTTTTAAGGTGACAAAATGTTACCATTAACTTTCGTGAACTTAAAACACTCTGTGAAAGGGTTAAATTGCCATACCCTAAATCATACCCTACTTTATGATCTATTTGACTCTAAATGGACCATAATTCACTAAATGAACATCATGCTGTATTGAAGAAGACTTGAAACTAGAGATTGAGACCATAAATTCATGTTTACAATGTTTACTGAGGGAATAAATCAAGAGAGAAGTAGAGTCATTTTCTCATAGACTTCTATACAACCAGAGGAGTCGCCCCCTGATGGACATTAGAGAGAATGCAAGTTTAAGACTCCTCCTGTCTCTATATTGAGTCAAATATATTTATGAATATTATGTTTTGTAATTTTACAATTTAAAAAAAAAATTTGGCTTGTTTGGTTATCATGATTGGTCAGTCCTCCACTGGGACTGGAGTGAAATACAACATTTCACAGACTTAGCAGGCCTCACTTTAATCCACGAATGTTCCAACCTAATAAAATGTATTTTGTTTCCAGATCTATTATCACTGTTTTTAACTTTCTTTTACTGTAGTTGACACTCTTCTCCATATGGGATTATGCAGAGTCAGTAATGAGCCTTGCAGCACCATAAAATAAAATAATTTCCTTAAA
>NW_026551892.1:0-2596 GCF_027596085.1 Anoplopoma fimbria | reverse complement strand
TACTTGAACTCCTCGCTTGGGGCAGTGACTCACTCCCAACCCAGAGGGTGCAATCCACCGTTTTCCGGAAGAGAACCATGGCCTCAGACTTGGAGGTACTGACTCTCATCCCGACCGCTTCACACTCGGCTGTGAACCGCCCCAGTGCGTGCTGAAGGTCACGTTCTGAAGAAGCCAACAGAACCACATCATCTGCAAAAAGCAGGGATGCGATTCTGAGGTCCCCAAACCGGAAACTCTCCTCCCCCGGCTGCGCCTTGAAATCCTGTCCATGAAAATCACAAACAGGATTGGTGACAATGGGCAGCCCTGGCGGAGGCCAACACGCACTGGGAACAAGCTCGACTTTGTGCCGAGTATCCGGACACAGCTCTCACTTTGGTCATACAAGGACCGAATGGCTCGTAGTAACGAACCAGGTACCCCATATTCCCGCAGTACCCCCACAGGACTCCCCGAGGGACACGGTCGAAGGCCTTCTCCAAGTCCACAAAACACATGTAGACTGGATGAGCAAACTCCCATGCACCCTCCAACAGACCTGCAAGGGTAAAGAGTTGGTCCGCTGTTCCACGTCCAGGACGGAATCCGCATTGCTCCTCCTGAATCTGAGGTTCGACAATCGGACGGAGCCTCCTTTCCAGCACCCTGGAGTAAACTTTCCCGGGAGGCTGAGCAGTGTGATACCCCTATAATTGGAGCACACTCTCCGGTCCCCCTTTTGAAAATGGGAACCACCACCCCGGTCTGCCACTCCACAGGCACTGTACCCGACTTCCACGCGACAGTGAAGAGACGTGTCAACCAAGACAGCCCAACAATGTCCAGAGCCTTTAGCATCTCCGGTCGAATCTCATCCACTCCTGGCGCTTTGCCGCTGAAGAGCTTTTTAACTACCTCAACGACCTCCGCCAGGCATATGGACGAGACTTCCCCTGAGTCTTCAGACTCTGCCTCTTCCACAGAGGACGTGTTGGTCGGGTTCAGGAGTTCCTCAAAGTGTTCTTTCCACCGCTCGACAATATCCCCAGTCCGGGTCTGCAGTTCTCCCCCTGCTGAGCACAGCCTGAGAAAAGCCCTGTTTCCCCTTTCTGAGTCGTCTCACGGTTTGCCAGAACTTCCTTGAGGCCATTCGAAAGTCCTTCTCCATGGCCTCGCCAAACTCCTCCCACACCCGGGTTTTTGCCTCAGCAACCGCCGCAGCTGCAGCCCTTCTGGCCAACCGGTACCTGCCTGCTGATTCAGGAGACCCTCGGCCAACCAAGCCCGAAAGGCCTCCTTCTTCAGCTTGACGGCCTCCTTCACCGCTGGTGTCCACCAGCGGGTTCTTGGATTGCCGCCACGACAGGCACCGATCGCCTTCCGACCACAACTCCTAGCAGCAGCTTCCACAATGGAGGATTTGAACATGGCCCACTCGGATTCCATGTCCCCAGCCTCCCCCGGGATGCACGAGAAATTGTTCCGGAGGTGGGAGTTGAAGACCTTGCGGACAGGATCCTCAGCCAGACGTTCCCAGTTCACCCTCACTACACGTTTGGGTTTACCGGGTCTGTCCGGCAGCCTCCCCCGCCACCTGATCCAACTCACCACCAGGTGGTGATCAGTTGACAGCTCTGCTCCTCTCTTCACCCGAGTGTCCAAGACATACGGCCGCAGGTCTGATGACACAACTACAAAGTCGATCATAGACCTTTGGCCTAGGGTGTTCTGGTACCAAGTACACTTATGAACCTCCCTATGCTCAAACATGGTGTTTGTTATGGACAGTCCATGACTAGCACAGAAGTCCAACAACAAAGCACCACTCGGGTTCAGATCGGGCAGGCCGTTCCTCCCAATCACACCCCTCCAGGTTTCTCCGTCGTTACCCACGTGAGCGTTGAAGTCTCCCAGAAGAACTATGGAGTCCCCAGTCGGCGCCCTTTCCAGAACACCACCCAAGGACTCCAAGAAGGCCGCGTACTCCGAACTGCCGTTTGGTGCATAGGCACAAACAACAGTCAGAGACTTTCCTCCTGCGATTCCCAGTCGCAGAGAGGCGACCCTCTCGTTCTCCGGGGAGAACTCCAGAACAGCGGCGCTCAGCCGGGGGCTTGTGAGTATCCCCACACCCGCCCGGCGCCTCTCACCCTGGGCAACTCCGGAAAAGGAAAAAGTCCAGCCCCTCTCCAGGAGTTTGGTTCCAGAACCGGTGCTATGCGTGGAGGTGAGCCCAACTATATCTAGCTGGTAGCGTTCCACCTCCCGCACCAGCTCCGGTTCCTTCCCCGCCAGAGAGGTGACATTCCACGTCCCTAGAGCTAGTCTGTGATGCCGGGGGTCAGCACGCCCAGGTTTCCGCCCCAGCCTGCCGCCCAGCTCACATTGCACCCGACCCCAATGCCTATCCCTGCGGGTGGTGGGCCCACAGGGTGGCGGCACGATGTAGCTTTTTCGGGCTGGGCCCGGCCGGGCCCCATGTGCCAAGGCCCGGCCACCAGACGCCGCCGGCGAGCTCCCCTACCAGGTCTGGCTCCAGGAGGGTGCCCCGGTTTCCCTATTCCGGGCGAGGTGCCACAACCTTGCATCGTCCGATTCATTGAGGTTTGGTGAA
>NW_026551891.1:0-1245 GCF_027596085.1 Anoplopoma fimbria | reverse complement strand
TAAGGCTGAGCCCAGCCACCCTACGAAGGAAGCTCATTTCGGCCGCTTGTATTCGCGATCTCATTCTTTCGGTCACTACCCAAAGCTCATGACCATAGGTGAGGGTTGGAACGTAGATGGACTGGTAAATCGAGAGCTTTGCCTTTCGGCTCAGCTCCTTCTTCACCAAAACGGTCCGGTACAACGCCCGCATCACTGCTGACGCTGCACCGAACCGCCTGTCCATCTCCCGCTCCATTTTACCCTCACTCGTGAATAAGATCCCGAGATACTTGAACTCCCTCGCTTGGGGCAGTGACTCACTCCCAACCCAGAGGTGCAATCCACCGTTTTCCGGAAGAGAACCATGGCCTCAGACTTGGAGGTACTGACTCTCATCCCGACCGCCCCTCCGTCGTTACCCACGTGAGCGTTGAAGTCTCCCAGAAGAACTATGGAGTCCCCAGTCGGCGCCCTTTCCAGAACACCACCCAAGGACTCCAAGAAGGCCGCAGACTCCGAACTGCCGTTTGGTGCATAGGCACAAACAACAGTCAGAGACTTTCCTCCTGCGATTCCCAGTCGCAGAGAGGCGACTCCTCTCGTTCTCCGGGGAGAACTCCAGAACAGCGCGCTCAGCCGGGGCTTGTGAGTATCCCCACACCCGCCGAGGCTCTCACCCTGGGCAACTCCGGAAAAGGAAAAAGTCCAGCCCCTCTCCAGGAGTTTGGTTCCAGAACCGGTGCTATGCGTGGAGGTGGGCCCAACTATATCTAGCTGGTAGCGTTCCACCTCCCGCACCAGCTCCGGTTCCTTCCCCGCCAGAGAGAGTGACATTCCACGTCCCTAGAGCTAGTCTGTGATGCCGGGGGTCAGCATGCCCAGGTTTCCGCCCCAGCCTGCCGCCCCAGCTCATTGCACCCGACCCCACGCCTATCCCTGCGGGTGGTGGGCCCACAGGGTGGTGGCACGATGTAGCTTTTTCGGGTTGGGCCCGGCCGGGCCCCATGTGCCAAGGCCCGGCCACCAGACGCTCGGGCCGGCGAGCTCCCCTACCAGGTCTGGCTCCAGGAGGGTGCCCCGGTTTCCTATTCCCGGGCGAGGTGCCACAACCTTGCATCGTCCGATTCATTGAGGTTTGGTGAATCGCTCTTAGTCGGCCCCTCCCCGAGACCCTTTGCCTTGGGAACCCTACCAGGGGCTATTGCCCCCGACAACACAGCTCTCAGGATCACTGGGGCACACAAACCCCTCCACCACGATAAG
>NW_026551890.1:0-17371 GCF_027596085.1 Anoplopoma fimbria | reverse complement strand
AATATGTATTTAAACTATCTCACTCACAGAATGTGGCCTTGCGTGGAAAAGCAACTCAGTCAAACCGTCATGCAGACGGATTTGCCCAAACGCTATCGACGGAAATCGTGAATCTAACTACGGGCGGGATGGGTACCCACACTGTTGAACAGACCAGCCCCTGGTGGAAAGTGGACCTGCTGGAGTCCTACATCGTCACCTCCGTCATCATCACCAACAGAGGGGACTGCTGCGCCGAAAGGCTCAGCGTGGGCAGAGATTCACATCGGCAACTCTCTACAGGACGAGGTGCCGTGAAACCAGTGTGAGTGAACGTCTTGATTTCTTACTTACGAGGTTTCATTTCTAATACGAGGAAGTTGTTTAGCAGACATAAGCCACCCAAATCCTGATGCAGTTCATCTTATGATCTATTATCTAGTCGATCACTAAAGGATGCTAACACTCATTGAATATGTGGCATGTGATGTGTGAATCACTGCCTCTACTCTTATTTCAGCATGTTAAGTGTTGGTATTAATTCTTACTTTATATTGCAATATAACTTTGAAGTCCTGCATGTATTAAACAAATGAATGCACTGCTTCCTCTCTCTTTAGGGTTGGTGTGATTACTCATATCCCAGCAGGCAGGTCTTTAAAGATCACTTTTACCAAACTTGTGGAGGGACGTTATGTGACCGTGGTGCTACCTGGTTCAAAAGAACCTCACACTCTGTGAAGTGGAAGTCTGGTACCGTGCTCCGACTGGTGAGAACTGAACGAGAGGCTGAAGCCACACAAGATGATTTTTCTAAGTGAGCCCACCGCCTCATTGCTATACAGCCGAGGTCACACCAGAGTTTGAACTGCATTCTTAAGATTACAGGCAGAATGCATGCACTTCCTGTTATTTAAAGATCTCTCCTTTGTAAAGTTGTATTTATTGGAGCCAGATGTTTCTTGACTTTAACATAGTGAGACTCACTTTGAAAAAGAATGCAAATAGTTGTTAATGTCAATTAAATCAGAAGAGACAAGTAAGATGATGGAAAGATAATTATTTAATATTAACAAGTGATGTGTAACGATCTTGACAGAGTCTTCGGGCTTAGACTCTAAAGGGAGATTTGTAATCGAGGGGTGTCTGCCCAACCCATGGGGTCCAGACACTTGAAATGATGAATCTGATGAATCTGATGAATCTGCAAAGACTGGGTGGTGTTAGGGAGGTGGAGGGGGCATGTGTCACAGCAACATGAACGTACAAAGGCAGAGAGACAATCGTATTCAAAAAAAGAGACAGTGACAGTTGAAAGGCTTACAATGCAGGTGTGTCTCTGAGCTGGAAAGAAGAGAACAGCTGATCAGAACAGCTGATATCGTGATTAAAAGCCTGGAACCATGACAACAAAGGAAAACTACGAGTGAGCTTGCAGATGTATGAGATATAAAGTACAGCCATAAGCAGGCAAAAGTATAGTCTTCCTGACTGAACTTACGCTTTGTTTTGTTTGCAGGAGAGAACCTGGCTATCCAAGGAAAAGCCACTCAGTCGTCGCTGCATCTCACAGGCATCGCCTATAACGCCATAGATGGGAATCGCGCCACCGTCTGGGACCAGGCTTCTTGTTCTCACACAGTCGGAGAGTTAAACCCCTGGTGGCGACTGGACCTGGGCAAGACCCATAAAGTGTTTTCTGTCAACATAACCAACTACATGGATCCTAATTTACAACTAATCGGAGCTGAGATCCGAATTGGAGATTCTCTTGTAAACAGTGGCAACAGCAATCCCAGGTAGTTTAATGTCCATCAACAAAAATACCATCAAAAGTTTGAGATTAATGTATATGTGTAATTAGGTTTGTTTGAAACAACACATTCATGCACAATGCACCTTCACAGCACTAATGCTGTACATCCATGCATTGCTTTCATTGATGATACCCATTCCATTGTTTGTTTTGTGTTAACTTTAGCTAAATTATGTTTAAGTAAATCTCTTGAATGGACTGTTGACGTTGTGGCTGACTAGTCCAGGGAATGTGACGAGGAGAGAGTCCATGCTAGGTCATCCTTATAGCAAACATCATTCATTAAACAAAGGTTACCTCATATGAACAATGAGGCATTGAAATCAGTGATGTCCACATTGCAAGCAGTGCATGAATGTGTGGCATGTGTGCTGTGGAGGTGTTGAAGCTGCAAAACCAAAAGCAGGGTGGATGTCAGCTGTATGGTTGGAGACAGAGTGTTCACACGGACCAGTTTTTATATCCCGAATTAGATAAAGCAACTTAAATGTATCTTTCATAAGTAGTACTTTTTAAAACAAAAAAAATGAAACTGAGACATAACAAAGGACGATTTTCTTCTTCCACTAGGTGTGCTGTGATCTCAAGAATCGCCCCAGGTTTCACCGAAAACTTCCAGTGTAACAGGATGGACGGTCGCTACGTCAACATCGTCATTCCTGGAAGAAGTGAGGCGCTGATCCTGTGTGAGGTGGAGGTGTACGGCTCCAGACTGGATTAGGTTCACGATAAATCAACACATCAAATTCAACTTTATCATATTCAAGAAGGGGAGGATTCACTTCAGGACTGTTGTATTAGAATGCATTATTTTTAGCAAGGTATACCAAAAAAACTGGAAACTGTTTGTATCTTTAAATGAACCAGACAAAAACACAAGATAATAAGTCAAACTAAGACTCCCAAAGTGCATTCCGGCAAGAAACATCCTATTATCAAACTTAATATTCTGTTCCACCAAACGAGCGAGAATGAAGGTTTCATAGAAAATAAAGCTTAAAAAATCTGTCTATTTTACAACAGACATATTGGCATTTCATTGTGAGAAAAGTCTGTCTTCTCTTTGTCAGAAACACAGGGCAGAACTGACCATCCTTACCTTTATAATAATAATAATAATACGTATATTTGTATGGCATTTAACTTACAGTAATGATAATGTTCTCTATATAGGCCTAGATATGATTTTGTATTAACTTTTGTATTTGTTTTGTACATCTGTTAAAGTGTTTTTTTCTTGTTTAAAGTGAAGATTTCAATTTTTTAATTCCAAACTTTTCTTTGTACTCTTACTGCCAGCAGATGGATTTTATGTCACTTTAATGAAATACATTAAAGCAACAAAACACAGCCGGCCTTTGTTTCTTTGTCTTTCTTTCTTTTCCTTGTCCCTGTATTCAGGAGTTGTATTTTTTTTAATTTTCAAGAGTACTTTAGAATTACTGTTTTGATTTGGTGATGCTGCTTTGCACAGTTGGTCATCCAGCTTTGCCCTTTGTTTTAGGAAATTACTGAGCCATTAAAAAATCTAACTATACTGTTGTGAAGATTTATATATTTAATAGCAGAGTGTCACAGACTGAACTGATTTGCCTCAAGAAGAAACTGTGTTTGGTGATCCTTTTTTTTTATGAAAGCGTTGTCCACTTCAGAGAAAAGGAGCTGTTGTAAACCTTCTCTCCCTCCGAGTCTTGGAAGGACTGACAAACTCTCTGCAGCCAGGTAGAGTCTGATATCAGCTGACGTACGATTGTGCAAAATTACAATCTGTCATAGCTGAACAAGCTCACAGTACTGAAAAAACAAAGAAATCAACATAGTGTCGCCACTGGATGGCGCCCTCTTGACTCTCACACAGACACACACACAGTCCAGTAAACGTAACATCCTTTTATTCTTTCAATGTGTGAAGTAAATCAGAAGAGCAATATGCTGTAGACATATTATCAGGTTACATTAATACAGTAGTTACAGTGTTACAGTAGTTGAATGTACATGGAACAATGTAAACATGCACTTTTATTATGTGTCTTCCCCTTATTTGTTTTGAAAAATGTGTTTGATGCTGTTTACTGTCAATTCCTGAATAAATCTAGTTGTACTTCCTGGTCAGATAAACACAAAGATCAAACAGTAAAATGAATATTAATATTGCTGATAACGTGTGACTGTTACATTTTCAGAAATGTAATATTGATGCTGAAAAATAATAAAACTAAAGAATATGTGTTTAATTTCTGAACCCACTGATTATGATTGACATGGATGAATATGAATACATATTTTTCCTCTTATCTGAAGCGCTATTAATCAATCTAGATTGTTTTAGCGTGAGTTGTATGTAGAGTGTTGGAGATATCGGTCGTAGAGATGTACACATCTATTGTGTACATCTATTGCATTCTGTCCATCCTGGGAGAAGGATCCCTCCTCTGTTGTTCTCCCAGAGGTTTCTTCCTTTTTTCTCCCTGTTAAATGGTTTTTTAGGGGAGTTCTTCCTGTGCTGATGTGAGGGTCCCGGGACAGAGGATGTCGCATGTGTACAGATTGTAAAGTCCTCTGAGGCAAATTTGTTATACAAAATAAACTGAATAGATGTCTTCCTTCTCTCTAATATAACAGAATCAGATGGCACTCGCTCGTGGTGCTCAAAGCCCCCAAAAATAAGTTTGACAAAACTCAAGCAAGATAATTGTTCCTGCACTAAACCGTTCAAAACAAGGTGGGTGTATTATCTTGTGTAAGAAAGAAAGACATACTGGTGTCGAGTTTTTCAAATGCATTTTCTTCCACAAACCGAGAGCCATCGAGTTCCACTGTATTGGAGAGAACTCGGCAACTCACACGAAAATAAATCTATTGATCAAAACCACTACGGGTGAGAGGAGGGGTGAACTGTCCCTTTAAGCCATGATTGCACCAAGAGCCTAATATGAACGTCACCAGTGTAAAATGTGGTTGTTATACGTTATATGAGCCTCCTCAGACCTAATCCAGTCTGGAGCCGTACACCTCCACCTCACACAGGGTCAGGTACTCGTTTCTTCCAGGAATGACGATGTTGATGTAGCGACCGTCCATCCCGTTACACTGGAAGTTTTTGGTGAAACCTCCAGGGATGCTTGAGATCAAAGCACACCTAGAAGAGGAACAAATTATAATTATTAACTCACATAATGATCATTTCAATGCTCCAATTAATTAATTTGATAAATATAAGTCACTGCTTATTAAGTTTTGCAAAACAAATGTTCAAATGTACAAACCCAATGACAAATACCCATTAAACTTTTAGTTATATTTTAGTTTAAGGACTGTTAACTATACCTGGGGTTGTTGTTGCCATTGTTTTCAAGCGAATCTCCAATTAGGATCTCAGCTCCATTGAGTCGTTGTGGCACAGAGTCTATAGTGTTGGTTATGTTGACAGAAAACACTTTATGGGTTCTGCCCAGGTCCAGTCGCCACCAGGGGTTAAGGTCGGCCTTTGTGTGGGTACAAGAAGCCTGGTCCCAGTAGTACGCACGGTTCCCATCTATGGCGTTATTTGCAACGCCTGTAGAATGCAGCGACGACTGTGTGGCTTTTCCTCCGAGTGCCAAGTTCTCTCCTGCATGAAACATTTGCAAACATCAGAACTGATAGATGGTTTTACTTGATGCTTTCTGCAGAACAAAGTTGCCCCAATCTGTGTATGACTTGAAACTGTTCACGACTATTTACACATTTTTCCAGTGGTAAGTAGAAACTGCGGTAGAAAATGGAGAGGTCATGGAAAGTTGTGAAGATGCCTGTTGTTTATTTGGATCGGCAAAGTGTCAAATTCGGTTTTATGTATGACGAATTTGCAAATCTTAACTTTTCAGAAAATGTTTCTCTTTACAATTTCCCAATTAAGATCACCTATGAATCATTTTTAAGATGATTATTCATTTTAAAATCAAAATTTCTGGCTGGTGAATTTCGCTATATTACATGTTTGGGTTCAGAATATATAGGGTTAAAATTATATATACAACTTTGAAAAAAGGAGATATTTTAGTATCAGGAAGTGCATTCATATTTCCTGTCATCTTAATAGTGCAGTTTAAAACTCTGGTGTGACCTCGGCTGTATAGTAAATGAGACGGTGGGCTCACTTAGAAAAATCACATCTTGTGTGGCTTCAGCCTCTCGTTCAGTTCTCACCAGTCGGAGCACGGTACCCGTAGACTTCCACTTCACAGAGTGTGAGGACTCTATTTGAACCAGGTAGCACCACGGTCACATAACGTCCCTCCACAAGTTTGGTAAAAGTGATCTTTAAAGACCTGCCTGCTGGGATATGAGTAATCACACCAACCCTAAAAGAGAGAGAGGAAGCAGTGCATTCATTTGTTTAATACATGCAGGACTTCAAAGTTATATTGCAATATAAAGTAAGAATTAATACCAACATAGAGGCAGTGTTTCACACATCACATGCCACTTGTTCAATGAGTGTTAGCATCCTTTAGTGATCGACTAGATAATAGATCATAAGATGAACTGCATCAGGATTTGGGTGGCTTATGTCTGCTAAACAATTTCCTCGTATTGAAATAAAACCTTGTAATTAAGAAATCAAGACGTTCACTCACACTGGGTTTGCGGCACCCTCGTCCTGTAGAGAGTTGCCGATGTGAATCTCTGCCCCGTTGAGCCTTTCTGCATAATTGTCTCCTCTGTTGGTGATGATGATGGAGGTGACGATGTAGGACTCCAGCAGGTCCACTCTCCACCAGGGGTTGGTCTGTTCAACAGTGTGGGTGCACGATCCCGCCCCGTAGTTAGATTCACGATTTCCGTCGATAGCGTTTTGGGCAAATCCGTCTGCATGACGGTTTGACTGAGTTGCTTTTCCACGCAAGGCCACATTCTCTGTGAGTGAGATAGTTGAAATACATATTTAATATTTGATGGAAAGACCTTCAAACCTTTTCTTTTATTGGCCACTTGGGGCAGTAGAGAGCAGAAGTTGTGAACACAACAGTGAAGCTTTGTTTATGCGAGAAATCGGAGTTACGGTTTTCATCAATAGCATTGTAGGCAGCTGAGAACATGTACTCGGCGCGGTCTGACTGGGTCGCCTTTCCACGTAAGGCCACGTTCTCTGGGAATGAGACGGTTGAAAATCACATAAAGGAAGATTTTTTGTGAATTGCTAAGCATAAATATGTGTCTAATAACTTGATGGTTCTGAGAGTGCAACACACTACAACTAAAGAAAAAGCATGCAAATACATAAAGTGCAGACAACAAAACACAGAGAGAAATGTTGTGAGTTGCTCACAACATTTCAATATTTTAGTTAAATACTCAATGACTTAGTGTTTTAACATTAAATACACTGTTATGTAGTCAATTTTAGTGCATTTCTGTATTTTATTGTGTTTGCATGTGTTGCCAAATGTATTAATCTGTTTGTCGGTGGTTAATTAATATTTTTCCATAAGTTGTTTTGTTTGTGTCGCTTTGCATGTGTTTTCTTAAGTCGCAATCTCATGGGCCCAATGGCAACTTGTTGCTCAAAGCAAAAAAAAATCGATAACGTTGTAAGCAGCTCCAAATGGGTGCACATGACACTCCGACTGGGTGGCTTTTCCACACAAGGCCACGTTTTCTGTGAGTGAGACTGATGAAATACTCATAGAAATGTTTGATTGAAAGATGTTGGTAAAAAAATACTAACCACTTCTTTTTTTAAAGAAACACCTTGAGAAAATCTGTGTCCGAAAGTGCCTGGCCTTTTTCAGTTTCCATTGACCATTTCTCAGATGGTTCTGTGTAACAAACCATCTGTGGGGTCAGGTTTTAAAACCCAGGTGGCAGCACAAATCTGTGTCTGACATCTGTCAGTGGATGTCTGCACACCACCTGAAGCTCAACCCTTAACAAGACTGAGCTGCTCTTCCTCCAAGGGAAAGCATTTCCCATCTGTGACCCCGATCACCATTAAAAACCTCTTTGTGTCCCCGAATCGGACCGCAAGGAACCTGGATTTTACTGCCAAAATTGCTGCAACAACCCACCCCTGCAGATTAATTCCCAACGACTTATACGTCCTCTACTCACCTTGGAGGCGGAGCAGTCTGTTCCAGGCTATTTTCATCTAATTACTAGATCACTGCAACTCGTTCCTGTCTGGTCTTCAACCTAACCCTAATTCTCCCACACTCTCCTGCTCCTCCACACCCTGCACTGGTTCCCATTGGCTGCTCAGATCTGATTCAAGACACACGTACTTGCCTATTGTTTGTGGAATGGCTCAGGCCCATACTACATCAAGAACATGGTCAAACCCTATTTCCCAGCCCGTCCACTACGCTCTGCTCCTGCCAATCAGCTTGCTACTCCATCATTACAAAGACGGCCCAGCTATGATTCAGCATAATCAACACTGTTTACTGTCTTGGCTCCAGAACGGTGGAATGAGCTCCCCTTTTACACCAGGAGAGCAGAAACTCTACACATTTTCAGGCTGAAATCTTGTCTTTTCAAACGTCACTCTCTTACAACTCTTTCTGCATCTCTTATTGTTTCTAAATGAAGTACTTGAAGCCGTTCCAGCCAGGTCATGAGAGACTTTAATGTTTTATAACAAATATAGACCAATCATACTCACGATAGGTGTTAGCCGAGCACGTCCCCAGAAGGAGCAGCAAAGACAGAACTGAACTGTGTTTCATTGTTCTGGTTAAGACGGACAAGTGAGTAATTAATGAATATTGTCATCATTAATACTGAATGAAATCCATCTAAGACCTACAACAATCGTTGTTCCAGAAGGTAGTTATCAAAAGTGCATTTAAAAGAAACAACTGTTAAAGATGAATAACTGGTGGCGTATAAGAAACTGCATATGTAGCCTTAACTGTGCAAACTAAGCAGACACAAATTAAATGATCCTCCAGACTATTTAAAAGCTTTACTCAACTTCAAACACATACCTTGACTTGCAAAATAAACTCAGAAGAAGACGAGGAGCCGCTGTAGATGTTTTGTTGGTGAGTATGACTTGATGTGGACCACACAGGGATATTTATGTGCATCTCTTATCACTGCACATGCTGTTATTCATTGATGATTTACCAATGATGACTTTGACCTAATATATAGATTAGTCAAAGGTGCTATTTTTTTTAATTAGTAGATTCAAGATCAAATACGTTATAGTCACATTAACAGCTATTCTCTTTAAACATTATCAAAATACAGACATAAGTGCACAAAACAAGTGAAAACAAACAAAAGAAATTGCACAATATACTTTTCAATAACAAAGTTTTATTAAATCAGCTATTGTACAATTTTGTCCAACTGCTTTTTTCTCTTTTGCTGTGGTGCCCAGGCTGAATTCAACCAGAATAGAAAAGGTAGGCATGGGTTCCACCAAAACCTGATCTGAAGCATCCCTTCTCTGAATAACGTACATTTCTTTGTTTGCCTGATGAAAAAAGACTCTAATGATCCTTTTCTGATGATGGAGATGGCGTTGTCCATTTCAGAGAAGAGGAGATGGTGTAAACCTGCTCCACCTCCTGGCCTTAGATGGACAGATGCACAAAGCTCTTATTATGTGTGTTGCTCCATAGACTACCTTTTGTTTTTAAACAATATGCTGTGTGTTGCTGCTGATTACCATCAATTTCGAAATAAATATGGTTGTGTTTCCTGGTCAGATAAACTCACAGAGATAAAACAGTGAAAGGCCACATTCTCTGTGAGTGAGATAGTTGAAATACATATTTAATATTTGATGGAAAGACCTTCAAACCTTTCTTTTGGCCACTTGGGGCAGTAGAGAGCAGAAGTTGTGAACACAACAGTGAAGCTTTGTTTAAGCTCGCGTTTATGCCCGTGAAAGCTCCAAGGATATCCCATATCTCATAATCATGGACTACTTTATTACCTTTTTACAAGCCCTGTTAAGAAGGAGGTCAAGTATTAAATACATTGTTAAGAAACAAAGGTTGAATATCCTTTAAACAATCTGATTTGGGCTGTATAAAAGACATACATTTATATATATATATAAAAGAAGACATACATTTATATACATAAAGAAGACATACATTTATATATATATATATATAAAAGAAGACATACATTTATTTATATACAAAAGAAGACATACATTTATAAATATATATAAAAGACATACATTTATATATATATTAAAGAAGACATTTATATATATATATAAAAAGAAGACATACATTTATATACATAAAGAAGACATACATTTATATATATATAAAAAAAGACATACATTTATATATATATAAAAGACATACATTTATATATATATAAAAGACATACATTTATTTATATACAAAAGAAGACATACATTTATTTATATACGTTTATGCCCGTGCAAGCTCCAAGGATATCCCATATCTCATAATCATGGACTACTTTATTACCTTTTTACAAGCCCTGTTAAGAAGGA
Source organism: Anoplopoma fimbria (assembly GCF_027596085.1). Lineage (NCBI taxonomy): Eukaryota > Metazoa > Chordata > Actinopteri > Perciformes > Anoplopomatidae > Anoplopoma > Anoplopoma fimbria. The sequence continues at coordinate 7,106 of NW_026551890.1, read as the reverse complement.
GGTCAAGTATTACATATATTGTTAAGAAACAAAGGTTGAATATCCTTTAAACAATTTGATTTGGGCTGTATAAAAGACATACATTTATATATATATAAAAGAAGACATACATTTATATACATAAAGAAGACATACATTTATATATATATAAAAGAAGACATACATTTATTTATATACAAAAGAAGACATACATTTATGATATATATAAAAGACATACATTTATATATATATAAAAGAAGACATACATTTATATACATAAAAGAAGACATATTTATATAAAAGAAGACATACATTTATATATATAAAAAGACATACATTTATATATATATAAAAAGACATACATTTATATATATATATATATATAAAAAAGAAGACATACATTTATATACATAAAGAAGACATACATTTATATATATATAAAAGACATACATTTATATATATATAAAATACATACATTTATATATATATATATATATAAAAGAAGACATACATTTATATACATAAAGAAGACATACATTTGTATATATATAAAAGACATACATTTATTTATATACAAAAGAAGACATACATTTATTTATATACGTTTATGCCCGTGCAAGCTCCAAGGATATCCCATATCTCATAATCATGGACTACTTTATTACCTTTTTACAAGCCCTGTTAAGAAGGAGGTCAAGTATTACATATATTGTTAAGAAACAAAGGTTGAATATCCTTTAAACAATTTGATTTGGGCTGTATAAAAGACATACATTTATATATATATATAAAAGAAGACATACATTTATATATATATAAAAGAAGACATACATTTATATACATAAAGAAGACATACGTTTATATACATATAAAAGAAGACATACATTTATTTATATACAAAAGAAGACATACATTTATGAATATATATAAAAGACATACATTTATATATATATAAAAGAAGACATACATTTATATATATATATAAAAGAAGACATACATTTATATATATAAAGAAGACATACATTTATATATATATAAAAGACATACATTTATATATATATAAAAGACATACATTTATATATATATATAAAAGAAGACATACATTTATATATATATAAAAGAAGACATACATTTATATATATATACATTTATATATATATAAAAGAAGACATACATTTATATACATAAAGAAGACATACATTTATTTATATATAAAAGAAGACATACATTTATTTATATATAAAAGACATACATTCATAAATATATAAAAGAAGACATACATTTATTTACGGTATATACAAAAGAAGACATACATTTATTTATATATAAAAGACATACATTTATATATATATATAAAAGAAGACATACATTTATATATATATATATATAAAGAAGACATACATTTATATATATATAAAAGAAGACATACATTTATATATATATAAAAGAAGACATACATTTATATATATATATAAAAGAAGACATACATTTATATATATAAAAAAGAAGACATACATTTATTTATATATAAAAGAAGACATACATTTATATATATATATATAAAAAGAATACATACATTTATATACATAAAAAGAAGACATACATTTATTTATATATAAAAGAAGACATACATTTATTTATATATAAAAGACATACATTCATAAATATATAAAAGAAGACATACATTTATTTATATATACAAAAGAAGACATACATTTATTTATATATAAAAGACATACATTTATAAATATATAAAAGAAAGACATACATTTATATATATATATAAAAAAGAAGACATACATTTATATATATATATAAAAAGAAGACATACATTTATATATATATAAAAGACATACATTTATATATATATAAAAGAAGACATACATTTATATATATATATAAAAGAAGACATACATTTATATACATAAAGAAGACATACATTTATTTATATATAAAAGAAGACATACATTTATTTATATATAAAAGACATACATTCATAAATATATAAAAGAAGACATACATTTATTTATATATAAAAGACATACATTTATTAACATATAAAAGAAGACATACATTTATATAAATATAAAAGACATACATTTATATACAAAAGAAGACATACATTTATTTATATATAAAATACATACATTTATAAATATATAAAAGACATACATTTATATATATATATAAAAGAAGACATACATTTATATACATAAAGAAGACATACATTTGTATATATATAAAACACATACATTTATTTATATACAAAATAAGACATACATTTATTTATATACAAAAGAAGACATACATTTATTTATATATATTTATATATATATATATATATATAAAAGAAGACATACATTTATATACATAAAGAAGACATACATTTGTATATATATAAAAGACATACATTTATTTATATACAAAAGAAGACATACATTTATTTATATATAAAAGACATACATTTATTTATATACAAAAGAAGACATACATTTATTTATATATAAAATACATACATTTATAAATATATAAAAGAAGGCATACATTTATTTATATATAAATATGTACTCTACTTCACTTGACACTTTAATAACATATTTGTTTTTAATGTTCTCTTCATTTGTTTTTGTTTGTTTGTTTATCATATCTTATTCTACATTTTCATAGTTTCTATTTCATAGTTAATATTTTGTTATTGTTTAATGTCACCCAGCCGTTAAAACCTAATAAAACTGATTCAGATTTACATTTATATATATATATACAAAAGAAGACATACATTTATTTATATATAAAAGACATACATTTATTTATATACAAAAGAAGACATACATTTATATATATATAAAAGAAGACTATTATTGTTATTGTTTAATGTCACCCAGCCGTTAAAACCCAATAAAACTAATTCAGATTTACATTTATATATATATACAAAAGAAGACATACATTTATTTATATATAAAAGACATAAATTTATAAATATATAAAAGACATACATATATATATATATATATATATATATATATATATATATATATATATATATATATATATATAAAAGAAGACATACATTTATATATATATATAAAAGAAGACATACATTTATATACATATATATAAAAGAAGACATACATTTATATATATATACAAAAGAAGACATACATTTATTTATATATAAAAGACATACATTTATAAATATATAAAAGACATACATTTATATATATATATAAAAGAAGACATACATTTATATATATATAAAAGAAGACATACATTTATTTATATATAAAATACATACATTTATAAGCATATAAAAGAAGACATACATTTATTTATATACAAAAGAAGACATACATTTATATATATATATAAAAGAAGACTATTATTGTTATTGTTTAATGTCACCCAGCCATTAAAACCCACTAAAACTAATTCAGATTTACATTTATATATATATACAAAAGAAGACATACATTTATTTATATATAAAAGACATACATTTATAAATATATAAAAGACATACATTTATATATATATATAAAAGAAGACATACATTTATATACATAAAGAAGACATACATTTATATATATATAAAAGAAGACATACATTTATATATATATATATATATAAAAGAAGACATACATTTATATACATGAAGAAGACATACATTTATTTATATATAAAAGACATACATTTATTTATATATAAATATGTACTCTACTTCACTTGACACTTTAATAACATATTTGTTTTTAATGTTCTCTTCATTTGTTTTTGTTTGTTTGTTTATCATATCTTATTCTACATTTTCATAGTTTCTATTTCATAGTTAATATTTTGTTATTGTTTAATGTCACCCAGCCGTTAAAACCTAATAAAACTGATTCAGATTTACATTTATATATATATATACAAAAGAAGACATACATTTATTTATATATAAAAGACATACATTTATTTATATACAAAAGAAGACATACATTTATATATATATAAAAGAAGACTATTATTGTTATTGTTTAATGTCACCCAGCCGTTAAAACCCAATAAAACTAATTCAGATTTACATTTATATATATATACAAAAGAAGACATACATTTATTTATATATAAAAGACATAAATTTATAAATATATAAAAGACATACATTTATATATATATATATATATATATATATATATATATATATATATATATATAAAAGAAGACATACATTTATATATATATATAAAAGAAGACATACATTTATATACATATATATAAAAGAAGACATACATTTATATATATATACAAAAGAAGACATACATTTATTTATATATAAAAGACATACATTTATAAATATATAAAAGACATACATTTATATATATATATAAAAGAAGACATACATTTATATATATATAAAAGAAGACATACATTTATTTATATATAAAATACATACATTTATAAGCATATAAAAGAAGACATACATTTATTTATATACAAAAGAAGACATACATTTATATATATATATAAAAGAAGACTATTATTGTTATTGTTTAATGTCACCCAGCCATTAAAACCCAATAAAACTAATTCAGATTTACATTTATATATATATACAAAAGAAGACATACATTTATTTATATATAAAAGACATACATTTATAAATATATAAAAGACATACATTTATATATATATATATATATATATATATATATATATATATAAAGAAGACATACATTTATATATATATATAAAAGAAGACATACATTTATATATATATATAAAAGAAGACATACATTTATATATATATATAAAAGAAGACATACATTTATTTATATATAAAAGACATACATTTATATATATAAAAGACATACATTTATATATATATATAAAAGAAGACATACATTTATTTATATAAAAGAAGACATAATTTATTTATATATAAAATACATTTTATAAGCATATAAAAGAAGACATACATTTATTTATATACAAAAGAAGACATACATTTATATATATATATAAAAGAAGACTATTATTGTTATTGTTTAATGTCACCCAGCCATTAAAACCCACTAAAACTAATTCAGATTTACATTTATATATATATACAAAAGAAGACATACATTTATTTATATATAAAAGACATACATTTATAAATATATAAAAGACATACATTTATATATATATATAAAAGAAGACATACATTTATATACATAAAGAAGACATACATTTATATATATATAAAAGAAGACATACATATATATATATAAAATAAAAGAAGACATACATTTATATACATGAAGAAGACATACATAATATATAAAAAGAATACATTTATTTATATATAAATATGACATACATTTATATATTTGTTTTTAATGTTCATTTGTTTTTGTTTGTTTGTTTAAGAAGAATATTTTGTTATTGTTTAATGTCATAAAACATAAAACTTAGATTTATTTATATAAAAGAAGACATACATTTATTTATATATAAAAGACATACATTTATTTATATACAAAAGAAGACATACATTTATATATATATAAAAGAAGACTATTATTGTTATTGTTTAATGTCACCCAGCCGTTAAAACCCAATAAAACTAATTCAGATTTACATTTATATATATATACAAAAGAAGACATACATTTATTTATATATAAAAGACATACATTTATAAATATATAAAAGACATACATTTATATATATTTATATATATATATATATATATAATATATAAAAGAAGACATACATTTATATATATATAAAAGAAGACATACATTTATATATATATATAAAAGAAGACATACATTTATATATATATAAAGAAGACATATTTAATATATAAAAAGAGACATACATTTATAAATATATAAAAGACATACATTTATATATATATATATAAAAGAAGACATACATTTATTTATATATAAAATACATACATTTATAAATATAAAAGAAGACATACATTTATTTATATACAAAAGAAGACATACATTTATATATATATATAAAAGAAGACTATTATTGTTATTGTTTAATGTCACCCAGCCATTAAAACCCACTAAAACTAATTCAGATTTACATTTATATATATATACAAAAGAAGACATACATTTATTTATATATAAAAGACATACATTTATAAATATATAAAAGACATACATTTATATATGTATATAAAAGAAGACATACATTTATATACATAAAGAAGACATACATTTATATATAAAAAGAAGACATACATTTATATATAAAATACATACATTTATAAGCATATAAAAGAAGACATACATTTATTTATATACAAAAGAAGACATACATTTATTTATATATAAAAGCCATTACCCACTAAAACTAATTCAGATTTACATTTATTTATATACAAAAGAAGACATACATTTATTTATATATAAAAGACATACATTTATAAATATATATAAAATATATATATATAAAAGAAGACATACATTTATATATATATAAAAGAAGACATACATTTATATACATAAAAAGAAGACATACATTTATATACATGAAGAAGACATATTTATTTATATATAAAAGACATACATTTATTTATATACAAAAGAAGACATACATTTATATAATAAAAAGAAGACATTATTGTTATTGTTTAATGTCATTTATAATAGATTTATATAATAATACATACATTTATAAATATATTTATAAATATATAAAAGACATACATTTATATATATATATATATAAATATATAAAAAGACATACATTTATAAATATATAAAAGAAGACATACATTTATTTATATATAAAAAGAAGACATACATTTATTTATATAAAAAGAAGACATACATTTATTTATATATAAAATACATACATTTATAAACATATAAAAGAAGACATACATTTATTTATATAAAAAGAAGACATACATTTATATATATATAAAAAGAAGACTATTATTGTTATTGTTTAATGTCACCCAGCCATTAAAACCCACTAAAACTAATTCAGATTTACATTTATATATATATACAAAAGAAGACATACATTTATTTATATATAAAAGACATACATTTATAAATATATAAAAGACATACATTTATATATGTATATAAAAGAAGACATACATTTATATACATAAAGAAGACATA